>NW_019385791.1:119261-160913 GCF_000671375.1 Centruroides sculpturatus
TCAGTGGTTCCCAACCTTTTTTCATTAGCGTACCCCGTGACATGTCATATCTCTAGATTGTACCCCTCATTTAAGAAATTTAGTGAGTAACCGTATTGTTAATTTTACATATTGTAACTTTAAATTAAAGAAAAAAAACCTAAAAGAAAAAATGTATAATAAAGTTGTGATTGTTGCAAGGAACATTTTTTATCTAATAATTTTTTAATACTATTAGTTTGTGATACATAATATATTATTTTTTCTGCCATAATAACTAACTTTTTTCTGTACCCCTAAACAATTTATCGCGTACCCCTAGGGGTACGCGTACCACAGGTTGGGAATCGCTGGTTTATCCGAATGCCGTGAAACTTTGGGAAGTTGTTTAATATACTCCCGCGAAGGTTTCTAGCATAGTACATTTATCCTACGATAGATAGCGCGCGTGTATACGAGCTCTTTACAGTGTGTTCGATCGATTTCAAATTGTGAAGACCATTTCTCTCCTCCAAGAAATATCTCTATATACGCATTTGTGAACTGTTATTTACGATATTTGTAATAATTTTTGTTTAATTAATCACTTTATTTCAACTTTTTTTTTTGTTAATTAGGTATTCGCTCGAACTTTGTTAAAACCTTAACTGTATCCCGAACAACAACCGAAGTTGTAGGAGGAAATTCGCCTATTTTACCGATCTAGAGATCCCCTTTTCCAAATTTTAATATCGACTCAAAATAATTTAAAAAGACAAATTACAATAAAACGGTTTATTATCCAACTATCAGAAATTTTACAACATGCCAAGGAAGAGAGGAAGGAGCAATTAAATAATTAAAATTGTAAAGGTTTAAAATACCGTGTTTCCCCGAAAATAAGACATCCGCAGAAAATAAGACCTAGCACATATTTTGCTGAATTGCGAAATATAAGACCTCCCCCTGAAAGTAAGACCTAGCGAAGTTTTTTTTAGTCGTAACGGTCATCGACAGATGGTTGAAAGTGGCCGTTGGCTTTTTGAAAGTACAGCCACTGATTGGTCAGCAGACAATTACGCCACACGGCATGATTTGCATAAGACTATGCTTAGGAATCACAGATTTGCGTAACGTTACGGCTGGTGATGGCTAATTGGTCGGCCGGGAATCACGCTACATAACATTTGCATAGTTCTACGGTTCAGTAAGCACTAATTGGTCATCGAGTCAGATGTTGACGCTATAAAAAGGCGACAGTTCGACACACCGGATATACGTCACTCTTGTCTAAGTTCGACTTGGGAATTTTTTTGTTCAATAATAAATGTGAATTCTTTTTCCTGGAAAAAATAAGACATTCCCTGAAAATAAGACCTAGCGCATTTTTCAGAGCAAAAATTAATATAAGACACTGTCTTATTTTCGGGTAAACACGGTATATATATAAAAATGGGGAATATCGCACTTCTGACAATCGCTGCAAGTGTGTGGGCTAGATTTAAAGAATCCGTGCTTCTCGCATGGACAACTGTTTGTGGCCAGCTCACGCATCGAAAAATCTTCTGATTTATTCGTGTACGCACCAGACGGAAAAACAAAAAATATCGTGTATCCACAAGTACTCCAATAAATAAATAGAATTGAAACGACAATAGAATTGTTTTCCCGATGAAAATTAATAATAATAATAATAATAATAAGTTTCAATAAAAATGATAAAATGTAAATTGAATTTTATCATAACGAGTTTGCTTGAATTTCGTTTCTTCTGAAATCGCAGCAATGCGCGACGGATAAGCTAGTATCACTATAAAAGCGTTAAAGCAGATAAAATCATATTAAAATATATACATTTACATAATTATAATTGTCATAAATCTTAGAGAACGAAACATGAAACCATCTGTGTTTCTGTGTTATCGTCTTATTTAGGGGTCTTTAAGTGTTTTCCACGGTAGCTCCAACATTACCGTTTGGTGTCCTTGTCAGCGCCACTCGATATTGGTAAATTTAATATAAATTAGTTTATTTTTTACTGTCGCAAAATAATTTTAATAACTGTATTTGTTATTTAACCTTACAAAATCATCTTATTTTATAATGTCTCAGAGCAAATCACATTCATAAATAAAGAGTCCGCGATGTACTGTAAACATCGCCAAATTGTAAACATGTACTGTACATTTACAAGTAGTACTGTACGTACTGTACATGAATTCGTAAATTTAGAATACTTTTTTCTGTACTATATTAAAAACTAAAATTTATTTGTTTGTAAGCTTAAAATAGATTCTTATTAACCATATGTTATTAAAAATTCATTTATAAATAAAATACAAAACTGGGAATGGTTATTTGTGGTTTAGCCTAGTGACAAGCAAATTCGACTTACGTCGCTTCTCCTGGAACCAATTAAGTACGTAAGGCGAGGTATACCTGAATAATTAATGGATGGTCCTAAATGACCGTCAAAATGTAGATTTCAACTACTGTATCCGTTTTGAGAATCCAATTATCAAACGGAAAAAATTCATTATTATGAATTATACATTTCATGAAATTGAAAATTGAGAGTTTAACTTTTCTGTTCTTAAATTAAAGCAATCCATCATCATAGGTCAATTTTGCTTGGCCGTATATATAAATAACTTTCCCTAAGATACTCAAAATATTTAATATTTTATTACAAATAAACATATTTTAAAATAAAACAAATTAGAGTAAACTGCAAGATATGCGATAACGAATCGCATATAATTTCGAGTTGTAGGATTTAGATAAGAGAGAATTGTTTAATTAGTTTAATTAAAATAATAATAAATAATTCTGTAAACCAATAACACACAAGATTATAAAAAAAAGTCTGACATTTTATTTTTAACCTTTTTTAATGTTCCAAATACGTATGTTGTAGTTTAAAATTTTTTCTTATCATTAAATAACTTAAAATTTAAGTATTGAATTATATTTTGTTACTTTATAAAGAATAATTTCAAGTAATTTTTATTTTAAGACTACATTGAAAAAATATAGAAACGAATTAAATAATAATCAATGACATCAACAATAATAATTAAAAATTATTATTTTGTTGATAATCTATAAAAAAATCTTTTAATCTCTTTAATCTCTTCAGGCCTTCATAAGCACTCATCGAATGTTTGATAAGTATATATGTACTAGAAGCTTCTTTCCTCTTTATCATCCCTTCACTCCAGAGTCGGATTTACGTATACGCTAAGTAAGACATAGCTTTGGATCAGTGCTGTTTTGCTACAAAGAAAGAAGTATCGGAATGCTCACAGTAACCAGCAAAAAAGAAAGTGATAAATCCGGGACGTCTTGTTGCCCTAGTTAAAAAGCATCTTTATAACATCTCCAATTTGCACTGTAAAATATATTTGAATGTAGGCCTATAACCAAAAGATTATTTCTTTTAGATATTTATTTTTATACCAATCAACAAATTAGATTTAATTTTTATTAAGTAACATTTTAAACATTCTACATCTACTCTCAAAGTGGATTAATGATAATATTGTGCTGTTGCCTTTTTCGTTTGATTGTCATCAGCAGAACGATGTACTCGTAGCAAGTTCGAACATATTCATTCAGGTTGAATAAGTGTTGTGGTAGACCTTGCATCTTAATAAATAATAAATTTGCGGTATGTTCAATCAGTAATTAATTTTTTGTTTCACTTAAAAATTAAGTTCATATTGCTGAATCGTTCTCACTTAGCAGAACAAGATATGAGCTTGGAATATGTAAATAAACTCTCTAAATCTGCAGCTACTTTCCTTCCATCATTATGTAAATAGTCTGTGTTAATACTGATACACTTTGATGATAATAAATTAAATCTTCTGCGGAGTAATTCAATTTCTTTTTCGCCGAATCAAATTTTAATATCAGAATTCGCTTGATTCCGAAACTCGAAATTAGTTTACAATATTTTTCGGACGAAGAAACATCACTGTGTAATCTGCAATTCATGCTATTAATAATAGTAGTTAAGAACTGATTTCTGTTATTAATAATAGAAACTATTTTAATGTGTATTATTATGACTGAACGAAATTCCGTTTCTTTAACAGCATTTACAGCTTCTATGATATATTTTCTTCTTTATGATTTTTTAGAGATTCCAGATAAGGAATACTCCGTCGAATTATTTTATCGGCGTTAACTGTTGTATCTCTGTTTTGTAAAGCTTCTGATAATAAATATAATTCTATAACACGTCACACATTAGATCTAAATTTAATAGAAACCATTTAAATAAATAAAAATATATATATATAAAACTGTACAAAATCTTGACGATCTATGCTCATTGGATTATATATATATATATACATAGATCATCAAGATTTTGTACAGTTTTCATCTACAGCAATATGTCAAAAATGATTGCATAAAAGACTCAAAAGTTTGCCAAACAGCACAGAATAAGTGAACTAGCTACCCAACTTATTTCCAATACTCGCCCAATCTTTCTAATTTCTGCTCTTAAGTTCTCTGCACACAATTCCAACTCTTTTTTGGGGAGGGGGAATTGGCAATATGGAGCATATGATTTATTCATAAATATTTGAAAATGGTTATTACTTTTCACTTTCGCCTTAGCATCTTCGACAGATAACTGGATGCGATGATTTTACACAGTGTTATGTAACCAGATTTGTATATTTATTTAATCATTGTTTATCAATTCCTGATTTTTTTCCTAACATGACGCTTGCGTTATCGCTCACAAGTGAAATTAAATTATGTGGTAAATCTATAGTTTGCGAGGCATTTTGAAAGGCATTCTCTTATGGTGATCGATGTTTCATCTGTTAATTCCATTAAATCGAAAAGAAAGAATTCTGAATCATTTATTTTATTTACGTCGCATTTCAAAACATTATTAAAGTGGATTTTCTGCTCAGTGTCGTAGACTCATCAGTGAGAATTGATATTTAAACACTAATTTCAATAATTACTTTTACATACTCTTAATTTCATTGTTTTTGCAATGTTGTTTATTATCTCAGTACAGTTAATATCGATCGCAGTCAAGGAGCAATAATTGTTTATTCAATTCCTAAACTTGTAATAAGTTAAAATAATCAGAAAATGACAAATGATGTTCTGTGAAGTAATAAGATGTTCTGAAAACTTTACATGTAGTGTTCAGCATTAATACGTGCTGTTGCTTTCGAATTTTGATAATCTCCCCGCAAAGATGTCAATTGAACATTTTTATTCTTATCATAATAGGATATAAATGTTGAACTCCACGCTTTTGAAACACTGACTCCTTGTGTTTTAGATGTTCCCAAGTTTTCTACCTGAGCACAAATGGAAGATCATAATTTTTTCTGAATGATAAATAATCCATATAAAAGTCTTTTTCTTCTCGGCCCACATTCCAGCTATCCAAATACTGGACCTAGTAGTTTTCATTCTTCTATATTGTTACTACTTCTAGATATTGATGGTGTGAAAATAGATGTTATAATCTTATTATTATTTCCACTGGAATTCATGTAGCAAGTGTTTTTATTTGAAAATTTTATTTTTTTATTTGTAAAAAAATCACTAATAGAAGTCAACTTCCGTTTTTCTGCCATATTAAAATTTATAATTATTATTAGGTATTAATTAATAAACGGTAAGGAGCAGAAATTCTTACCGGTACTTCCCTTTTTCATTGTATTTCATTTCAGCGTCGATGAATCCGACTTAACGCCCGCCTGTTTTTAATTATAATGTAATTAAGCATAAAAAATACATAAAAATACTTAAAACTGAAAAAAAAACGAAAGAAATGCGTTAATTTTGAAGAAAAAGCTTCAAATTTTATTTTCCTTTGTCTCGCCTTTCTGTGAAATTTAACACCGATGAGTCATTGTTTACACAGCTGGATGACCTTGAATACAGCTGGAGTAGGATTTCCCGGGACATTCTCATATACGTCTCGGGAGGACAAGGGTTTAAAGTAGGGTGAATATGACCGACAAGTATATTTTTAAATATTTTTAAAAAATTAAGATTTTAATTGCGATTTCCGACCCCCTAAATAATTAAATTAATATATAAAAAATCGATTAATTAAAAAAATTAGAAAACTATTGGAGGTCGTTTTTGACATCAGAAAGCAGCTTTAAATAACTTTACCGAAGTCAAATCCATGCGCTACAACTTAGGAACCATGAAATAAATTTGATAAAAAACTCCCATTAAAAAACAATTAAGCCTTAATCGAGCCTTATCAAAGGCTCATTAAAATCGCGATAAAATTTTTTCTCGCAGACAAAAAATTTTGAAAAAATTTGGGAACCTAAAAAACATTCCAAAAATTCAAAAAAAAATTTTTTGTCAAAAGTGGCCTTAACTACCGAATTTTACGTAACGCTATGTAACCTTGACGAGTTATTAACGACTACGATCATTAGCGGTTTTAAGATGCTTATGCGTATTTAAAAATCGCATGCTACACACGTCCACTCTGCATGAATACTTTTGATCTAATGAAAATAAAGATCAGTATCGAAATACCTAATTAATGCATTTAAATGAGATGTTATGAAATCAATAAGAACGAATTTAATTTTATTTAGATTATTAATTAAGAATCACTTTACTGTTATCAGCACCATTATAGTTGTAAACAATATTTCATAATTCGGTTCTTAGGAAAAATTTCATTTTTTTTTTCTTGTGAAAAAAAATCGGTACAGAAAAGTTCAAGAACGCGTTCCTTCTTGAAAAAAGTACTGGAACATCGTTCCTTCCACAATAACCCCGTGCTCAGGGCCTTGTTCTTTTATCAAAGATAGTTTATATATATTGTCCATTATATTCGATGAAAGAGGAAAAGCCTCTTGTATACTGAAGTTCAGGGCCACAACAAGTCTAAATTCGGCTCTTCCTTTCTTCAGCCTAGATCCTCGAATAGGCTCTATCCCCTAACATATTCGAAAGCGATATAAACGAAGAAATACTTTATTATTTTTAAATAATAAACTAAATTAAAAACGACAACTTTTGAAATCCAAGTCAAAATTAAATATGCTCGAATGTAATTTATATAGGCTACTTTAAAAAGCAGAATAAATACATTTCTGTCTATGCAATAAAATCGCGTTCATAAATCTTCTTATCGTGATTAATCACATATTTTTAAAGTAATTACTGTAATTCTGTAAAATAAATTTATGTATTTTGGAATTATTACTTGCTATTAATTAATCTACACTAAATTAAACAGATTTTTCATCAGTAAACTTTTACATGTTTCATTCCTAGAATCGTCTAAATAAGAGATGAAAAGTATTTCATGGAAGAAACTTAAGGACTCATAATGGTTCCTACTGCTATAAATTAATGCTACTTTTATTAACAAAAAATATAATATTTAAGGTTGATTTTTATTAACAAAGAAACATTCTCTACATCAGGGGTGTCCAACCCGCGGCCCGCGGGCCGCATGCGGCCCAAGGCAAGTTCCAATGCGGCCCAATAAAGGTGTAAACAAAACCGACAAATGTTTTAATTTTTTATTATTTATTTATTTCAACGGCATAAACTCAGAAAAGAAGTTTCACAAAGCCATAAACCTTTATTCATATTTTAGTTTTGAGTGGAAATGAAATATTTTCATGTATTTGGAGATGTGTGAATGAGGAAGGATTATTAAATAAAGCTGGAGTTGTGACTCAAAGGATTATAGACCCAAATTTGGTGAAAGGAGAGAAAGGACAAAAGATAAAAAGTTGTCAGAAAGGTTAAATAGTTCTTCTGTTAGGCAAATATTGAGTCTTAATTTTCCAACCTTTCTCGCTTCTTTATCTTTTGTCCTTTCTCTTCTTTTTCCGAATTTGGCTCTATAATCCTTTGAGTCAAAACTCCATCTTTATTTAGTATTCCTTCCAGCGTTGCAAGATTTGGCTACATTGCGCCAATGTGGCTACTTTTTTAGTTTAACGTAAAAAAATATCATTTGGCGCTTTGGCTATTTTTGGGGCTACATATCATTTATAAATATATTAGTCGAAATAAAAATGCACTTTAAAATGGTGTTTCGTCGCTTTTTATTAATCAGAGACTCAAATAAAGCAAATATTTAGATTTTATCAAATAAATGAATTTATCTATTTCTAAGTAAAAATTGAAAGTGACTGTAGAAGTAATTTTTTAAAATATCCTATTTCGTGATAAAGTTTTAATATTTATTATTATAATCTAGACATGTTAATCTTTAAATATACTTGTATATTGAACCACAAGTATATATTATATATACTTGTGGCCCAAAACTCCATGACTTCTTCCAATGCGGCCCAGAGAAACAAAAAGGTTGGACACCCCTGCTCTACATGTTTCATTTGTTTAAATAAAGGCAAAGAGGACTCATTAGGAAGCAAAAGAAGTCCTCTCTACTCGCTGTCGGGTAGAGAGAACTACTAATTTCGAATTTTGGACCCCATGCAAACGTGGCTATGAAGACCTGACCTCTTCGGGGCTCTTCTGAATACTGATACAGGTATTACTCATTTCCAATATTTTATATTTTAATGTACTGTACAAAATATACTTTGTTTCCAAGCTTTTGATCCCCTTCTTGACAAAATAGGTCCTCAGTCGATTTGAGTCCCTATGCAGTTGCATTGTCTTCATCTATGATAGCTCCGTCACTGTTGTAAAGAAAAGTTCTTGATGGCCCTGTTCATTGCTGCATAAACTACTGTTGAATCAGTGTTCATATTAATTAGTTAGTAGTTAGTGAAATTTTATATACGCTATTCGTTTTTTATACACGTTATTTTATTTTTTTTCGTTTTAAATCTATTTTTTTTCTAATCTGAGTACTGTATTAATTAGAATAATTATTCATTCAATTTTAGTAATTATAATATCTTAAGTTTTGTATAGAAATATATCAAAACTGATTGACACTATTTATTTTATGCTTATTTAATGAAAATTTTCATGTAAATTTATCTTTTAAACTTCAAGATATATAGTAAGACTAAAACTCCTTCAAAAATATTTTAATTTTATTATAAACTTTAGAGTATTAAGTGATTAATTTTATTATTTTTTTTTAAAAGAAATTATATAAATCTTTTTCTTATTAAAACTGTAAAAGATTAAGTGTGTTTTAGGCTTTAATGACATTTTAAAGTATTAAATATTTCTGTTAAAAAGTAGTAATATAAATAAACATTAAAATATTTATCAAATAAGGTTTCCATATATGGTCTCGGATTTCATCTAACTCCATTCTCGAGATTAAGGAAAGACGGACGAACAGACGGACGGACAACAGTGGAAATTTACAGGTTTACAATTTTTTTCAAATTGCCGCCCAATAATTTATTTAAAATTCTTTAAATGTTAAAATATAATACTCAGCTACTTAATTTAAATAATATAAACGTATATATAATTTTTAATCATTGAAAAATTCTCGAATTTTTGTAATAAAAATAAATAAATTACAAAATAAATGATTTCAAAACAGAATATGTTTCTTGTGGAATAAATTTCATAGGTATGAAATTAAATCATTGATTCATTTGACTCGAATGCATTTGATGACTATAAAAATATATTATTTAAACACTTTAAATTTCAAATTACTCATAATAGTTGAGACATTTATCTTCTTAATTGTGCAACATAATTTAGTTTTACTTTTAGTCTAAAATAAATAGTGACAAACAATTAAACATTTCTAGCAACTTATTACTGACAGTATTATAAATCATTTTTTTAAATATTAAAAATAATATTGTAACAGATTAAATATTTATTTGAACAGGTTTATTAACAAAGAAAATCGCTGGTTTTCTGAAAATTTTTATTCAGGTTCCACTTTATTAATTTGGACAGGTTTTACTATAGCTTATATTTAAAAAACTATTTTATTGGCCATGTTTTTCGAGATTAAGGTTGCGGCGTGGTAAGGTGGCCCATCCCCACGATATATACTATACGTCAACTAAATTTTATTGGTTGTAAAGTTTGTTTTTGTTAGTTACAGAGAAAAATCATTTTCAAATTAAAATTGTTTACTTTTCTGTATTCAATTGTTCTTTTATTGCTAAAGTATTGCTTTTTTTCCCTTCATTTAATGTACTGTACTGTACAGTATTTAATATATTGATAACATAAATAAATAAAAGCAGATGTCGGTTATATAACTTTATATGATTGTGATTATATTTGTTATAAATATTTTCTATTAATTATATAATAAATAATTTTATTAGTTGTTAAAAAATTATCAGAAAAATATATATCTTATTTGACAATTTAATAATAAAGAATTCTTGTAGAAAATTCTTTTTTCTACAAGAAATAAATTATTTTTATTTATCTACTTTTATCTACAAAATAAATGTCAAATTAAAGCCTTTAGGAAGTAAAGATATAAACTTTTTTTTTCAAATATAATTTGTAAATTAATCGATTAGCACCTACTGTACAGATTTTTTTTTGACAAAATTGAAATTTCTTATTACTTTTTACTCCCCGTAGACACTAAAAGAGTCTTTTTCCATATCATTATAAGTTAAGCCAGGTCCACAATGGGGACGATCAGATGGTGAAGGATAGGGCCCGACATATTTGAGAAAAAATTCCTAGGGAGCCATTCTGCCAGATTCGATTCCCCCCAGAGCATAGTCTGACGTTTTAACCGCCTCGACCATCTGCCCGGCACACAATTCACATTATAACAATCGATAAATTTTTATATGTCACAATATAATAGATAGATATTGTAGAAAGTGAAAGTGTTGAGTGAAATTCTATTCCACTGTAAAAATACCAAGCGTTTTTTTTATAACATATAAGTGATGATAATTTTTTATCGAAAGTTGAAAGAATTTACTTTTCTTAAAAAGTTTTCTTAGATTACATTCAAAGATTTTTTTACATATCTATCTCCTATTTTACATTGAATACTGAAACATCTCTAGTGACAAAAACGCAGAAGAATTTAATGTTTTCTCAAAACTTGAAAGGCATATTTTCTAGAGTTTACTATATATAAAAGAATGAATAAATAAATATATACAGTACATTATTTATTCTTATAACCAGTATATTCATTGATTTGTTCAATTTCATATCATATGTCGCCAATACTAAATCAGATAAAATGGAAAAATTTATGAATTATATTTCATTTAAACAAATAAAAGTTTAATTTTATCAAAAACGCAAAATTAAACAAAAAAAAAAANATGATGATTTACTTTTAATAGTTTACTTCCAATTTAATTATGTTTCCAGATGCATTCAAACCATGCTTTTATATTTATTATATTATAAATGTCACAGTATGTCCCAAACGTTGGTGATACCCACATAGGTTTAAAAAAAGCTAGGTCAACGAAATTTAGTGATACGTAAAATTTTTCAAACATTTTATTGGTCCTCGGGCTTAAAAAGGTTCAGAAACGATATATTAAACAATTAAAATAGATTGGATTGAGGGAATGAGGTAACATAAAGGCGATTTGCTAAGGAAGACGCCTTCCGTAAGAACATTCTATACGATATTTGCCTCTATTTGCGAAGAAAATGTAAAGAAAACCCGGAAAACGCCAAGCGAATGTCTAGTTGTTCACATGCAAACTGGCTACCAACTAGTTTTCAGAGATGTTTTATCCAGTCGACCACTGGAAAACACATTTGAAAAGCAGATATATCAATATTTATATTTATGTGTTCCAAATGTATGAAATTTTCCGGGTATTCTTTATGTGTGTAACACATAAATTTCGTACAGGATGTCCTTCTGGATGGCATCCTCGTCAGGTTCTTCTATTATAAAATCAATAATACTAAAGAAAGATTCATATTTCTCATAATTGTTTTGGTTATTAACGTAATGATTTAGCTTATTAAAATAATAAGTTAAATCATTACGTAAATAATCAATATATATATATTATATCTTTCCATAATGTTATATCTGGATCTAGAGATGTTCCATCATAGAACTCTTTTATTTAATCCTTTATACTTTTTCTTCTTAGATCAAGTCTTGAATATCTGTAAAACCGGTATTACATAGACTCAAAAGTTGTTTACTGAATTTATTACTCGATACTAAACTTTAGATAATTATCAGTCAGCTTAATGGCTCCATAAAAACAAATATATAACATTAAGTAGTTCTGAAAATTTAATATTTTTAATGTTATAGTAACTTATTTAAAATATAAATACTGTATGTGTTTATAAAGACAATAGTCCATTGATTTAACGGAATAATTGAATGAAGTCTGTTAAATCACGGGTTTATTGTATTATTAATATAATTTTAAAATATTTCTACCTTTGAATGTGTATAAATGAATGTATTTAGAGTATATAACTATTAAAAATATAAATATAAATATATTATTCGCTGAATTTGGGTGTTTGCATTTTGTTATAAGAGTATAAGACGTTTTATGTGAGTTTTGCGAAAACTAATTTGAAATGGAAGATAATATTGCGCTCTTATTTTATTTTATCGCGCACTTATTCTTGCCTATGACATTAAAATGCGAGAAGTAGAGAGAGAATGTGTATTATGATCATATCCCATAGGAAATTAATTAAATCTAAACATAAATAACTTATTATCTTGAGTGCAATTTTGTTAAGCCAAGTAACTGCAGTGGAGAGAGAAATGCTTTCATACTGTAAATATAGAGTATGTAGCTTTTTTTGGTTAATGCATTATAGATTATTTATATTCAATTATAGAATTAATTTTATTTATAGCATGAAAAAATTTATCATAAAAATAAAACATATAGTTGAAAATAGAATGTGAAGCTTTCTTATTTAATTTAGTTTATTTTATTAATAAAATGTTTTTTTTTTTATTGATCGATTGATTAGACTGAGTTATATGCTGCTGTATATCTTAACATTCTGTTATTTCCAAATAATAAATTTTTAAATTATTAACAATCTGTATTTTCTTTTTCTATTAAACTAACGTTTCTCAACGTATGGTCAGTAGACAGACAAATCAATAGTAGAATTCCACCTGATGGACGTCCAAATTTATTTTTGCGTTGAGCATTACTAATTATTATATTATTATCTTGTTCTAGATATTTTATTTTCATTTCACTAATTTATAATCCAGGATTTCTAGAAACCTGGATTAATTAGATTTTTAGAAACCTGGATTTATAATCCAGGTTTCTAAAAATCTAATTATTTCATTTGAATCCAGAAATTTTCTCATTGAGGTTTTGAATAATTTCCCTCTTAGTCCTTGAATATTCCAGAAGTTTATCGTCACATTATTTTTTACCCTTTTTTGGAATTTCTACTTTTTTCTCACTCAAATCATTTACTTTGACTATCAATTTATCTCCACTCATTTTCTTGTTTTTATTCTCCATATTATTAGCCATTCTCCTTTTCTTCTGTATTGTTTTTTTAAATTTTGATTTATTTTTGTTAATCTTGTATTATATTTATCTCTAAAAAATGATTTAACTGAATTATTTCTTTGGTATCCAAATCATATGTATACATTATATTATTTTTTAAAAATAATCATCTCTAATTTTTATCTTATCATCCGATTTCTTTAGTTTAATCGTTTTTAATAATAATTTTCTCTTGATTCTAGATCTGTAACTTAAGTCCGTTGATATTAATATTTTTTTATTTTCGTCCGTCATTTTCGGTCTTGTGATCCAAAATTTATTAAGAATTAGATTTCTATCTTTAACCGATTCGGTCATAACCTTAATTACTTGATTATTTCTTCTATTTCCTATTTGAATAAGACCTTCGATTTCTATACCATTAATATCTAAGTTATCTTTTATAATTTTTTTAAAATCTACATATTCCGAGGTTTTAAATGGAAAACTAAATATAATTAAATTCTTCTTAGTTCTCTCGTTTAACATTTAATCAATTTCAAAATCCACCATACCTTTTAACTTACTGTACGAATCTGTTCTTTCTTCTAATAAACGTATTTTTTTACACATATCTTTCAACTCTTCCTTCAGCTTTAAATTTTCTTCGTTCATTTTGTTGATTTCAGCTTTCATGGAACGGATTTCGAAGTTCAAACTATCAAATTTGTCTTGGATTAATTCATAGAGCGATTTAAGTGAGTATTCAGGTTCAGTAGTCTTTGTTAGTAGATCTTCTTCCGGTTCAAAAAAGTCTTTAATTGTAGCATACCTCGAGATATCAGTAGTATTCTTGGAATGTTCCTCAATTACGTATTCCTCTCCTGACATATCGCTTGTCTGAGTATTTTCTTCTATATCTCTTGTATGCTCTTTACGTGGTCTCCCTCGTCCCCTTTTTTGCAACTGCTTGACTTGGTTTTGGAGGAGATCGAGGAAAAGGTCCGGGATTTAACTCAATGCCAGCAATCATTAGTAAAATAAAACTTATTATTCGAGTTAATGAAACATTTAAACTACTTATTGCAGTTCTACACTTAATATTCTGTTGTAAAAATTCCATGTCTAACGTCGCCACAACAGCTCAGCAAAAAAAGTCCCAGACAGACAAATTAATAACAATTAAAACTTTGTTCAATGATGATTTACTTTTAATAGTTTACTTCCAATTTAATTATGTTTCCAGATGCATTCAAACCATGCTTTTATATTTATTATATTATAAATGTCACAGTATGTCCCAAACGTTGGTGATACCCACATAGGTTTAAAAAAAGCTAGGTCAACGAAATTTAGTGATACGTAAAATTTTTCAAACATTTTATTGGTCCTCGGGCTTAAAAAGGTTCAGAAACGATATATTAAACAATTAAAATAGATTGGATTGAGGGAATGAGGTAACACAAAGGCGATTTGCTAAGGAAGACGCCTTCCGTAAGAACATNAACGAAATTTAGTGATACGTAAAATTTTTCAAACATTTTATTGGTCCTCGGGCTTAAAAAGGTTCAGAAACGATATATTAAACAATTAAAATAGACTGGATTGAGGGAATGAGGTAACATAAAGGCGATTTGCTAAGGAAGACGCCTTCCGTAAGAACATTCTATACGATATTTGCCTCTATTTGCGAAGAAAATGTAAAGAAAACCCGGAAAACGCCAAGCGAATGTCTAGTTGTTCACATGCAAACTGGCTACCAACTAGTTTTCAGAGATGTTTTATCCAGTCGACCACTGGAAAACACATTTGAAAAGCAGATATATCAATATTTATATTTATGTGTTCCAAATGTGTGAAATTTTCCGGGTATTCTTTATGTGGGTAACACATAAATTTCGTACAGGATGTCCTTCTGGATGGCATCCTCGTTGGCAGATATATAATAATTCGAAATCGCATATACAATAGCTTATATATGTGTATTATATAGGACTATATGCGCTCAACTTACTTGTGGTATTTTAAATAATCGAAGTAAGTTAGCCACTTGAATGGAAGTAACACTGGAAGCCGCTCCAAGTACTCCAGAAACGATTTTTTGTCGAATACTTGGGCTAGATCCATCGGGACATCGATATGTTCCTTCGTCTAAATTACTTATGTAACCTAAAAAAAGGAATAAGAAATAAGTAATTCTGATATTCAAAAGATTTAATTTATTTTTAAAATAGTTTTATACGCTTCTAAACTTTTTCAATGACAAAAACAAATTAAATTTTATTTGAATTCAAGGATCTTGTTATCTCAGATATTTTTCTATCAAGTAAAATATTAGCAATAATAAGATTTAGAAACAAATCACATAAATAAGCAAAAACTTCTTACATAAGTTTATAACGTTTTTTTAAAATACACATTAGAAAAATTTTATCTACATTTTAATTTTAACTATAAAAAAAATTATAATTCTTTAAAATCATATTACTTAGGATTAAGAGAATCCGACAGAATTTTATTGTTAAGTAAATTTAAGTTTTGTATTAAAAATAAAAGAAAAACTCCGGAACGTCGAACGGAGAAGAACAGATCAGAATATTCCATTCTAATCTGTGGTAGGGGTTGAACGGCGTCCATTTGTTCAGAAACATTTCTTTTTGAAATGTATACAAAACGAGCAATTGTGATTTATTGATTTATGAGCAATTTATTGTGATGTTGTCACAATGCCGGGCTGCAATTTTTAATTAATTTTTTAATTTATTTAATTTAAAAGATTTTCTTTCCACCTCAAATTAGTAGCGTCTTGCCCCTGTAGATCATACTTTTCCTGATAAAAACAGATCCGTGCCGGTCATCTATGTAACTCCATTTAGGAGAAAATTTTTGAATTGAAATCACGTGATTTCCGGTTTACACCGGAAGTTAAAATATAGTTAATCGGAGCCTTCCGTCTGTAAAGATTTCGACTTCCATCTATCTAACACCGTTCTTGAGATTAAGAAAGATTTAAGGAGGATAGAATGACAGACAGGCAATGAGAATTTACAGCTCTACAACTTTTTCAAATTGCAGTCCAATAACCCCTAATCAATTTCTATATTTTATGTTCCCGTCAATGGCCTTTTTTAAGAAATTTCACTAAATTGTCGTAGATAAAACAATATTTAAGAAATAATATTTGTTTTTATATTCATTTTCTTCTTGTTTAAAAATATATTTTTGCCAGAATATAGCTGTAATTAAATATTATTCAACAACACCATTAAATTAAAATGATAGTTGAAAATTGTAATTATACGGATATGAGATGGATGCTACCTATTGTGATGATGGATAATATTAGCGTCCGGACAATGTTATCAAGTCCTTATTTAGTTGAATAAACGTACAACGTTTATTATAATCAAAACAATTAGTTTTTATCATCATTTGTTAAACTTTTCATTAAAACGACTTACATAAAAGTTACGAAGAGAGTAATGTTAATCCTAAAATATACCATGATTAAATTGTCATTAAAATTTATTGTACAAGATTATCGACTATCAACCAGAAATTCCTTTTCCTAATTTAATAAAAAAAAAACTTAAATGTGTCTAACTTTATCTACAAATACATTTCCAGTTGAACATAACATTCCTTCTCATCAGTATATTATGATCTTGTATTTTATTTCTTATTTATAAAAATTAACAGAATACGTAGAAACTAATAGATGTATTTCTTGAAAAACATATTATATTCTAAAAAATAAAATAAAGATTAATTTAAGTATTTCCAATAAGTATCAAACTATCACTGAAATTTATANTTATATTCGATGAAAGAGGAAAAGCCTCTTGTATACTGAAGTTCAGGGCCACAACAAGTCTAAATTCGGCTCTTCCTTTCTTCAGCCTAGATCCTCGAATAGGCTCTATCCCCTAACATATTCGAAAGCGATATAAACGAAGAAATACTTTATTATTTTTAAATCTTGATAATTAAGAACAGTGTTTTATCATCGATTAGGTAAAACATAAAATTCAAAATAATAATGAATTTTTAAAATATTTTTATGAATACACGAAAGCTTCGTGAAATGCATTACAAAATATTATGTAAAATTATCATATTGGAAATAAAAGAATAAAACATTTGGTATCTTTTTGTTATTCAACATTGTATTCTCTAAGAATATAATGAATTCTATAAACCCACTAGTGGCCGAGCGGATAAAACGACTAAACACTGATAAGGTCACGGGTTTGCACATAACTAATTGGCTAGACACGTGAAGGTTTTTGGGTTTTCTTCTCGTGTTTAACTCATAAATAGGGACTAGTTTACCCTTGGCAGATCTCCCACGTATTACGTTGCCTTATATAATCAATCAAATTCGTTCCAAAAATGGGCGTCAGCAAAAAATTTTCAGGAGGGAAAGCTTGGAGACAAATAATTAAATCAATAAATTTTTATTTAATTTTTGGTGTTTTTTAAGTCAGACAAGAAATTTTAAGACATAATGCGTCCCAAGGTCGACAGTATAAGGTTATGCATTTCAATTACTTTTACGATTATAATTTGGAAATATTTTACTTGATACTAGCGAAGGGCAAACGCGCCGTTTGTCCCCCTCCGCAGACGTCCATGATTGCAAATGATTGCTAGTCTACATGTAACAGCAACTAATATACAATTATTCTAATAGATGGTAAAATACTAGAGAAAATTTAAAATGTAAAATGTAAATTATAATTTTTCTGTTATTAGTTGTACTTTTTATTGCCTTTTATTGTCAGTATATTATTATTATCAAAATTTAATTGGTAAGTAGTTTTTATGAAAGAAAATATTTCTTTAATAAATGTTTCAAATCGATTGTCTTTAAGCGTAAGAAAATTGTTTAGGAGAGAACGAGATAAAAGATTATTGTGAAAACCTGATAGAAGAGGGTTTTTTAGTAACTTCTTACTGACAGAGAATGATATACTTTGTTATATCATTCTCTGTTATATACTTTACAATGTCATTATATATTTCTACGTATAATGCGAAACAAAAGATAAATCAAATGATCACGTCTGTTGCGTTTTCTTGTACAAACACTGATATAAATGATTTTAGAGATTGTTAGCAACACATAAATTTAAACCATTTTAAAATGATTGCACTCTAATGCATTTTTGACATTTGCAGTTTGAATGTAAAGAAAATCTTCGATCAAATATTATTCAATTCTAACTCATTATCAAATTTAATTACATAATGTATACAGAATGCCATAATTTATATAGAAGCCTATATAATCTGAATTAGATTTTCAAAGGTTAAAAAATTACTTAGATAATATACAGATACAAAAATATTTTGTTAGAACAATATAACACAAAATAAAGAAAAATTTTATTTCCAAAAGATAAATTTTTGCTATATTTTCTTTTAATTTTGATTCGCTTCCTGTGGGTTCTAAGAGGGTCTTTTTAATTATATTCATCGCAGGCTTTTTTTTATATCTACTTTCAGTCTGTGTGTACTAAGAGGATTTTTAGTAAGCCCATTACAGATTCGATAAGGTTCAGAAAAGAGCGGGTGGTGACAAACTAGACCTGATATATCCGAAAGGATCACCCCTCGAGAAATTCCTTGGATTAAGACTCGTACGAATTCGATTTCGGTCTTCCAGAGCAGTAGACTGCCACCTTACCGCTCGACCATCCAAACACTAATTTCTTTTACAGCAACATACCCGATCTTTACTTCACTCGACTAAGAGTTTAGAACACAGTACGACAAGAAGTAGACAGAGCACGCTGCAAGTTAAATAACTTTATGTTTATAAAATACTTAATGAACATAAAATAATTTTGAAATAATTTTTGATTAACTATTGAATAAAACATCTTTATTCTATAGTCACAAGTGTCTACCAGAGCACGTGTTCTGCAACATCTACATTGTGGTGACAACATACCGATTCGCATACATGGTTTAGTGCTTTGTTAAATAACTATTTTAGATAACTGTGTTCTAATTACTTTTTTTGCTTTTGACAAGCAATCTTCCCAGAGTCTTCTACATAAGTTGTCATCCCGAAAGAATTTTGTCCAAATTACTGCACTGTAATAGTAGTTAGCCTATTTCATTTACTACCAATTCACTAAACTAATATAACACAAAAATTTATTAGCATGTATATAAAGTATCTAAAAGTAATATCTACTCAAAAAAGATACTCATTAATGTCGAAGAATTAAAAAGCTAGTGTAGTTAATTAATAAAAATATAATAAGTCAGTTTTAAAAAGTATTGTTATTAATGATATGTTATAGTAAAAAAAGAAAATTTTCACAGTTATCATAGTTATATGTTTATAATAACAACGTTTATAACTTACGTTTGCAGTATAAAACACAGACTTCGCGACCAGAGATGTTTAATTCAACAGTTAATCAAACTTTATTATGTTCATTAGAATAGAATGTGTAATAAGTTCAACACCTTTAACATTTTGCTTAGGAATAATAGCGTCAAAGTTAAACATGTAATAACAGTCACGTGATAAAATGTAAACGTTTTTATAAATATAAACGTTGAAAATATATTTAAAGATTTATAGTTTTTATAAAATAAACACGCTAAGACGATTAATTTGGGATACAAATTATCGTACTAGGCAAAATATTCTAATAATAGGTCATGTGATAGTACAGTACTACTGGTTACTTGACCGAACGAAAATCGCTAAAATCCTTAGTAATTCGATCGAGTTCAAATATATTCAATTTTTTATAGTTTCTGCTCATATAGGTGTCACCAAGTTTAATTAATTTAAGACCTCATTTGTCCAATTTGATCAAAGGGAAGTCTGTCAACTAAGTGACTGTTCGCTTCTAAATACAGTATGTACTCGAGTAGATACGTAGGCCTATATAACAAACTGACCTAAAAGTAAAAATAATCCCAATTCAAAAGTGAAATAACCCCAGAGAGATAGGACAAAAACTTCTGTAAAGAGATAATATAATAATGCAGTAGATTCGGCTATTGTAGTCACGAATATTTTTGTTAGTTATTTAATGTTATTACAATTAACTCACCACAAAACATAAAATTTAAATAATAAAATAAGTAATAGTGAAAATTCGGTTATTGTTATCATTATCTTCGGATAAATAGTCATTTTAAGTTGTCTTTCATGTCATTAGTTTCAATATATGGTTAAAAACATGTAATCATTATCAAATATTATTTTGAAGTTAAATGTCAGTCGTTTTAATTGCTATTTGTTCGCAATACATTAATTTAAATTGTTGGCATATCATGCTTCAATTTTTTACCTTAACTTGTTAATTAAAGGCTTTAACAGGCAACAACATTAGATGAGTTTCTAACTTATTCATGAGTAATAATTATTATAATAAATAAATTTTCCAGTTATACAATTTTTAATTGTTTTAATGACATGTCCTTATAATTTCAATCAATACAAAACAAAGTTTTCACTAATTGTATTCCCTGAATGTTATCAATCGGTTATTGTTATCAATTTAGATAATTCTTAAAGCTTGAAATATTCTAATCAGAATATAATGAGGAGTCTTTTGTTCATCTTAATGAGGCATTTAAATAACTAATCAAAGCTATAATTTATGTACGGATTAAGAACAAGTATACTGCGCTATAATGTATGCATAGCTATTCAAAGAGAATAAAAGAAATGAAAATAAATAAATATAATAATAGATTCACATGCTGCATATAAATGTAATGGGCATTAGCAATTTAAAATAATTTAATACAATATATAACACTACTTGCCACACGCAAAAGGTTCGTGCATTTATCTAAACAAAAAAAAGTAAATTCGTTATTGTTATACTTTTACATAAATTTATAAAAAATTTATTAAATTTCCATTTTAAATATTATAAAAAACTTGTGTGTCTACATGATATATGCAAATAAATACGGTCGAATCTTCAATAACGATTACCTCTAAATAGATGTTTTTTTCAGAAAATGCATAAAAGATAACCTCCCAACAACGGCCAATTTTACTTTCTCGCCAGTGACCGTTGTTTACAGGTTTGACTGTACAATTATGTAATAAATTTAATAACTGATTATTGAATAGATTATAAAATGAGAAAATGATGTCTAAGAAACAAGTTTGATAAATTATAGAATAAAATCAACAAGATTAATCTTAAGATGATATCGATTATCATTATTAATGTTACCACTCTTTTAATATTTCAGAAATGCATTATATTTATGAAATTATAAATTTTGCTATTCATTTTCTTTCAACAACATACGATAAAACAGTTTTATCTAAATCTATTCTATTATATAAAAAAAAAAATCAAGCTTAAAATCGTCAAGACACTTTTTTGTTACGATAAAACAAAATAGAAACTGAAAATCGTAATATTGTCACGAAATTTCTGAACAAGTAAGCGAGATGAGCAGAGGATTGAGCGAAGCAAGCAGACGTTGAACAAAACCAGTGGGAGTTTGGGTTGAGCTTGTAACAGGAAATAGAGGAGTTAGGAGTAGGGGGAGGAGTTAGGATTAGGAGCAAAGAGGGCGGAGGGGATTTGAGCCACCACCCTACAAGAGATAGAGTGAAGGGATCGAAGCGAGAGAGGACCAAATAGAGTGGAGGTAGGTCCGAGGGGGTTGGATAGTCACGAAATTTTTGTTACGAATAGTCTCTACGGGAACAAGTTTAATAAAAAATATGTATTTTTAATGAAGATAGACGTATTTTTTTCTATATTTAAAGTCTAATTTATTTTTTAATCATGATTTTTATGATGTACTGTACAATGTTTAATGATTCTCCGCTCTGTATAATTAGTCATCGTTTGAAAAAATAGAATCAATATCGTCCTAATTAACTAAAAGTCCTTAGTCACAAAAAAGTTAAATAATAATTAATAAAAAAGACATTTTTAATATGTAATTTTCTTGTTATTTCTTTTTATTTCTTTGAATGTTTTACTTTCGTGTGATATGAACGGATTACAGTACACTTAAATGATTCGAAAAAGAAATGCAACTTTTTAACAATACAAACTAGCATTTTACTTTTCAAGTAGTTGGTTTACTTTTAAAAAAATAAATTATTGATAAAGAAATTAGTAACATTTACTTTAATGTTTAAATATTTTCAATGTAAACTTTTATATCAGCATCAAGTTAATATTTAAAATGGCAAGTCTGAAATTGATGCTATTATTCATGTACCTTTATTCTAAAGCTAGAAATACAGTCGAACTTCTAAAAAAGATCACCACTAAACAAAAATGTGTACAAAATAATTTTCAGACAACTCCATCCCCGAACAAAGACCATTTTTTATATTCCCTCCTGGGGCTGTTGTTCAAAGGTTCGATTGTATTTCGTATAAGACTTCTATCTAGAGGCAGAGTCTATTAAATATTAACTATATATATAGTAATTTCAGATAATTTGATACATTACAATATTAATTTGAATATTATCGCATTTGAAAATCGATAATAAACTGGACGCAAAATCGATCATTGTGTTGACATGCTGAGTCACACAAGTTACGTAAGATGAAATATTAAATACGATTATTCATCCCAATATATTTTAATGTTCTTTTATTACATTGTTGAATATTTTATTAAATAATACAAGTAAAACAAACAAATTAATTAGACTTAAATTGCTTGAAGGTCGCAAGAATCAAAATTTTACATTTAAGTTTACAGTTTATATTTTATTTTAAAAATAAAAGTTGAATTGATTAATTGGAAGATTAATTATTATTCAATTATTTTTAATATATTTCATCTTAAATTTTTTAAAAATGTTTTAAGAAATATTTATACAAGAATCCGGTGCCAGAGAGACTTTTAATCAATTTACATATTCATAACCAGAGAAGAGCCTCAAAGAAAAGGTCGATTCTGCTCGTTTTAATTGTGTGTACGATCTGTTAAGACATCAAATTTTTATTTGTATTTAGTCTTCAATTTTTAAAAATTATTATTATTGGATTCGACTTGAAATACTATTCATACCATATAAATAACAAGCAAAGATTAATATCGAAAATGTTCAAGTTTCGGCCTATTATTGATTATTTTATTAAATTTTTGCACCTTTTTCATATTTTTATTATCAATTTAATTTTAATAGTCGTATTTACACTCTTTAGCAGAATTTAATGGAGAGATTTTACGAAGGATGCTATGCGTTGCAAAAATATAATCACTTTGCAGCTATTTGCAGTTTAATTGCGTAGAAGTGTCTGAGGGTTAAGGAAAATAAAAGACAAATTGCATGAACAGGAAGATCCTTACAATAAACCTTCACGAATGAACGGAGGATATCGCTTTCACCGTACGGTGTTGTAGGAAATACGACTCTATCCAGAATGCAGACGTTTCCCATTATTTAATGGATCATTTCGTCAAAGTACGGATAGATTAACATGTTTCACTTGTAAAAATTATACTGTAATTTTTTTTAATTCTGATATGTGTATCATATTGCAGTTACGAAAAAAGTAATAGTAAATACAACTGAAAGCAATGAATAGGTTTGAACTGTATATTTTTAAAAACGCTTTCATTGCTGATTTTTTCGTAATTTCGGTGGGGGGTGAAATGGTTGACTGGGTACACCCCATCATAATATATATATCACTACAATACATTTTATACATAGCCAAATATAGAATTTAATTATTATGTTTATCGGGTTTCAGAGTGGAAAAGATGTGGTGAAGCCACCTCCTAAATCATCATTAAAAAGTATCGTCATCGAGATGAGGCATTTAGATGTTTGGACTCGGCTGTCATCCATCTAACAGTTCTCGAGATTAACGAAGCTCAGACAGACGACAGTGGGAACGTTTGCATCACCAACATTATGGGAATTCAGCTAAAGATATAACCACGACCCATAGAATAAAGATAAGAAAATGAGAGGTTGCCGGGTGACGTCCAGGCTCCACTGTGTGATTCTATTTAGGTGTTTTTATTCTGACAGCAATGAAACGTTTCCGTTTAACGTTTATCTCTGAGACCAGTGTGAGAATTAAGGCTAAAAAGCCATATAAAACTCCACTTGGATCTAGACGATCTAAGCGGAGTTTTATACGGCATTTTAGCTTTACTATTGCAGAATGTAAGTGATTACACTCGGAAATTTCTGACAAGTAGATTACGTCTACTACACGAGTTTTGAGAATTTTACTGGATGGTAATAACGCGGTCTCGTACGTGAGACTAGGGATTAGAGTAAGTAGGAAATGACGAGATTCAGTTGGAAAGAGTCACTCGACACAATTAACTACACTTAAAACATTTATTAGACGGCACGAAGGTTTGTACAATACGTAACTGCAGATGGTAACAGCACACAGGCACAGATATTAAAAGGATGAAGAACGGGTCACGACTGACTGGAATCGGCCGTTCCTCGTTATATTAATAGCAGTAAATACCTTAGAGTGTCTAAAAGTCACAGGAAAGGTGTCACTTCCGACGCTGAGAAAGAGTAAGTTGAAACTCTCTCAGGTCAGAAAGTTGACATACACTAGCATCTGATGAGGTCATCTTTGAGTTGTTTTCCTTTTTCTTGTTCGATTCTCACAAAAACGTTTTTATCAATATTGTTCCTACAGGAATTGTGAAACGTAATGTGTGAAAGGTTCAGACGATTTGGGCTTAGTTCTGTTCTTTCTATGTGAACATTTCTGGGATTCTATTTAATAATGGACAACGTAAAATTGCATCATATTTAAAAGAATAGCCCATAAATTACAAATTCTTGCCACTGTACTCGCCACAGTTGAGTCCCATAGAAAAATGTTTCTCTGCACTCAAAAGCAGACACTACAATGCGACATCAACACTTACAATTAATGATTTTCCGCGTCTCATTAACCGTATAATCAATACCATAAATTCGGAAATAGATTTCTAACGTTTTAATCTGCATATGAGAGTTAAGCTCCAAAAAAATTTAATGCATAACTCTTACTGTACTACATCGAATACTGCTGAAATCTTCCTGTAGCAGTCTCCTCTGCCAGAGCTAAAAATATCCGTTGTAACCTATACTATACTTATCTGTATATTGACAAACACTATAAAGTTTCAGAATGATAATGAATATAGTTCAGGTTAAATTGATAAATTATTTAGTTAAAGTTACTCCTTACAAATTACATGACGCACAGAATTTAAAACATTTAGAATAATTTTCGCGAGAGCGATATATTAGCCTGTCTATACTCTTATTTTTGTTCTTTTATTACATTTTTAGTATTTATACTCTTAATTTATTGAATAAAAATATAGTGGTACATAATGGTTCTATTGTGTTTAGGGGAGAACGGGGCAAGATCGGAATGTTAAGCTTTACTTAAATTTTGTGTAATAAATACTGCTGTAAACTGAAAAAAAAAGCTTTGCACATTGTCTATTGGAATGTTACCTTACTATAGAACTGGTTAAAATCAGTTTGGAAATAAAAATAATTAAAATAATTACAACTTTACAAGAAGAGAGAAATTGACGAAGTTGCCCCGGGTATAGGGGCAAGATCGGCAACTTCTCTCTTTTTGTAAAGTTGTAATTATTTTAATTATTTTTATTAAAGTTGCCCCTGGTATAGGGGCAACAGTAATGGGGCAAGATAGGCACGTATATNCAAATATTTTTACATCGATCGATTTACATCTTACCTTAAAAAATTGCCATCAGATGCAGTAAAAGTTTTAAAAATAAATGAAATATTGTAACTTAACATTGACATTCCCTCTCAAAGATAAAGCTAAAATAAATATCGATTTTTGCTGCATATTTCTATTTTCTCTTATAAGAAACTTTTATAAAGTAAAATATTCGTGTGATAAATATTCTAGTAGTGTGATTTGATTAATATTTCATAATTTAAAAGAATATTTATGTTTCGATGATGGATTACGTCGTGCAGTAATGTTAAAAAGTCGAATTTAAATTTAATGCTTTATTAGTAACACATTATTGTAATTTATTATTAAATGTAAAAATATGTTTTTATATAGCAAAGATTGTACTGAATATTGCTGTAAAAATATTAATGTTAATAAAGAATATGGAATGTAGAAATAAAATATAGAAATATGTGATGATGGTAAATTATAATAGTTACAGCGTGTTTGTCATTGAAACTTTTCTATCGTAAAATAGTTACAGACATATAATATATATTAATATCTAATGATGATAATAATGATTATGATTTTAATTAATATAAAATTTGACATTCTCCAAATAACAGACAATTTCTTTACTGTAAACATTTTTTTTATACAGTAGAGTCCTGAAAACTCGGCCTAATGTGGACCGAAGGGTGGCCGAGTTTGTGAAAATGCCGGGTTATCGAAAATGGGGTTAAAAAAGAATAAGTACGAGTGTTCCTTCAGAAAATATTATACTGTACTTGTGTGTATTGTTTGCTTGAGAATACAACAGAGAATAAACTGCCCAAATACCCTTAAACAAAAGAAAAGTACGTACTTTATGAAGGCGTAGAGCCTTTACTACATGAAAACGAAAATTAATGAATACACTGTGTACAGTAATTTACTTGATAAGACAGATCTCAGAAAAATACTTTATGAGGCATAAAGCTGTCTATAATGAAAATTAACTAGGGGTTTTTTCTCCTGCCAGGGTGTGGCCGAGTTATCCGGACTGCCGGGTTATCGAGTGCCGAGTTTTCGGGACTCTACTGTATTTAAAACTGTTTTAATTTGATAAAAAACATTAGTTCGTTCATCCGTTCCAGCGAATATCTCATTCGAGTTTATAATGATTTTAGATTAGTTTTAAGGATTTATCACAAATTTTTATATAAATAAGACTAAAAATTATATTTATTACTTATATTTATACGAAATTTATATAAAATCGTCAAGAAATATTCGAAGAATAACACATTATAAAGATTGTAACAATACATCCTAAAAGCAACAGAGATAAAGCACCTTGTATAAAAATAATAATTTTTATTATTTTCTTTGAAACAAAAAGAAGGAAACTTGCAACAGTTGACGTAAATAAATAAAAATACATCTTTTTTAACGATTTTTAATCGATGTTGGTGTTTTTTGTTGTAGTTAACGTGATGAATAATATTGTTACTAAAACAGTCATGTAATTTATCATTTTCTTACAAAATTGGAACAGTCCAATCATGGTTACGGTTGACACTCCATCAATTAATTAATGCTTCCAGCATCTCCATATATTATTCAAACTAGCAAGTATATTCTTGGCATAACATTTAATTTCAGAGAAGACCTGTTTGTTTATATTCAACATGTATGAATAGCAATAAAAGACAACTTCTTAAATCCAAAATAACATTTTTTACTGTTTGTCCTTTATGCGTTCTGTAATTGTCCATCACAATCCAATTTATAACGTTGGAAAAACGTTCCTAGAATGATTTCCTATGACGGAAAGTTAGAAGAACCTTTTGTCATAAAATAATGAACAGTCGACCCAGTCTAGTTCTGAAAATAATGATTACATCAACAAAGTCCGTAAGTCCATGACTGTTGATTTTATTCTTGATAATTCTAGAGTATATGATTTCATTATTCGTGGCTATTATCTAAGCCTTAGTTCTTCTCGACTGTAGGGCGATAACATTACTTCAAACCTTTTCTCGAATGATATTAAAGGAAAATTTATTATTTTAATTTTACTTTTGGGGGAAAAACTTGATGTAAATATCATGGTTTTCATGTTATTGCCACCTCTAAATTGTTTTCACAATAATTTTGTATATTATATTGTCATTTCTGGTGTTATTTTCAAGATAATAGCTAGTACAACTCGTTATCCAGTTTTGTTATATATATTTTAATTAAATTTACGTTATTTTTCACCAATGTTTTAGGTTAATCAAATGATATCTTGCAACATTAAAAATATTTTCGCATTGCGATTTAATTTAAGTCTCTAATAAACAGATATATTAACTTGTTTATTATTTTTATTATATCTTAGAATGTCTAAATGGCGATTATACAGTCGAACCTCCAATAATGATCACCTCTAACAACCGTTATTTTTATCTTCCTGTCAATGGACATTATATATTTATATTTATTTAAATTTTTTGCAGTTTTCATTCGGTTCTACTAACTCACTTTATGTATAAAATTCTATGATATTAATAATTTTATTTTAACGTTGTTTAAAGACAACAGTTGTGAAAGATTTTTAATTCAATTTCTTTCAGCTACAATCGTGCGGATCGAATTCAATTTTCTCTCTTTCGAAATTTCGCATCGTTAATCTAAGTTATGACATTTTGCTATATTATCGTACGCCTACTCGCATATATTTGCGATTGTTTGCGTGCCACAACTTTAAAATAGTTCGCACTTCTTTAAACTACATACTTACATTCTTTATATATATATATATAATGCTTCTATCCAAAATAATGTTTCGTTTAAGTTAAAAATTATATCTATTATTATGTAAATCTTTACTGTTATTTACGCAAACACATCTGTTACTATCGATTTTCAATTTTATTTTGAGTTTATTTATCGTTATCAAATGATTTATTATAATATAAAGCAATTTTTATACATTTAAATAATTAATTATTAAAATTTTTCTTACACTTAATTCAGCACAAATGAAAGAAAACTGCTTTTGTGCTGAATTGTTTTATTTTTAAACAATTTAATTATTTATAAATAATTAATTAAATTGAAAATTATAGAAATTTTTATAATTTGTTTGATAACTTTACAGAAAGCAAAATAAAAAGATTTGATTCATATGATAGCTACTTTTTAATATAAAATTAAGTCTTTTTTATTGTTAACATTTTTCATTTACTGTAGTTATACGTATCTAATTTCTAAAAATAGCAAAACGTGAAAAATTTATAAAACTAATGTTAAATTAGAATGTTACCAAATATCATCCGTCTTATATAAATCGATATGTCATGTTATTTTGTGAAAAGAATTTTTGTACATGCGAACTTTTACGTTGATATTGAAGTACAATACTATTATCTAGACTCGTATAAAAAAATAAAACCAATATACTTAGTGTTTTTATAATTGTTTTAGTAAATAATAATTACAAAAACTAACGCCAGAAATTTTTATTTATAAAAAATGTGTGTGTTATCAGAACGAAGATCATAACTTCTTGAAATCCATAAGTACTCAATATTATTTAATTAAAAGTGTGTGAGTAAATAAATCGTAATTGCTAGCACATTTTTATGGGTAAATGACGTTTGATTATTAATTTTATTAATAAAAATTCAACAGCAAAATTGGATTATTTTTAAAAATTTATAAGATAAATAAAATTATTCAGAAACAAATTTCGGAAATTAGATTATTTAATTAGTATTATATTTTAGTATAAGATGTAAATATCGAATAAATATGTTGCAAAATAAATAAATAAATTTAATTAATATATTATATAAATCCGTTGTATTATTTCGAATATAACATTCCATTGAGGGCATAGTTTCTATAAGAATCATTAATTTCCTCGCCTTAAATTGTCATTAGTTTAAATAAATTATTTATGATTATGTTACAAAACAAAGCTATAAGTTATCAATACAGGTTTATTATCCTTTCTCTTAAAGCTCTGTCCATTTTCAACGGTTTATTTACTTATCTAACTTCCAAAAACATTTGTTTTTACCGCTCTCTATCCGTTTTTATCCATTTTAGAAATCAGCTGGAAAAATTGCTTGTCGTGTACTTTTTAAAATATTTTATAAAAATCTCACACAATTTATTTAATAAAATAAAAGAGATGTCTAATTTTATATTTGATTTAATAATATACATAAGTTATATTTATACATAATACGGTCGACTCTTGATAATCCGACAGAAAAGCTTCCCATTATTCTGAGTGGATAAAACCATGAACACTGGTCGTGTGTGCCTGACCTGTAAATCTGAAGATTCCACGTGGCCACGTGGAATCTTTCAGGTTTTTTCCATTTGTATATGTACTCGTACAGTACATCTAAATAAAGGCTAGTTTCCCGTAGAAAGTCCTCCCTGAAGGCGTTTTTCTTTGGCAGATCAATCTTGTTTTCAAGTAGGTTCTTAATGGAAAAGAAAGTGAAAGTAATTTCTCTATACTGTATTGACTTTTGGTAATCTGTCAGCCTTCCAATCCTAAGCTTGTCGGATTAGCAAGGTAATGTTGTACAATAAAACTTGTATTAAAACCGAAATCACCCCATACCGATGTTTTGACAGGTTTCCGTTTTATTCAACTTTCGTCTTAAGCGAATTTTACTGTACTATTTTTAAATTAAAANTGAATTAAACATGATAATTTATACAATTGAGCAATATAAACAGAAAACAGAAATAAAGATAAATATCATAAATAGATTAAGATAAATTTTAAATGAATAACTCTTTTATAATGTAAATTAGATTAATCAATAAAGCAATTACAGCTGTACATGGGTCAAACTTTCCATAAACCGGAAATTTTAACAGTGATGCAATATTCTGCCATCTCGTGTTAAATATTTTCATTATTTTTCTAAGATAATATATTTATTTGAAATTGTTCGATTCTCATTAACTTATGCAAGGCTGTGCACGCGGGTATTTTAATTTAACCCTCCTATTTAAAAATAATTAAAAATTTAATAACAGTATATTGTATATACCAAGTACAGTAACTTTTATATTTTGTACAGTACCTGCTCAGTATTTCCTAACTCTACAACAATATTGTGTTATTCTATGCGTATTATGTAGAACATACAGTATTGTGTTACTCTATATAAATTCTACGGTATCGTAAGCTACGTTATGAAAAAATCTTGCTTAACGATGAATAATTTATCTAATTGTCTGATACACTTATTAAACAATTAATTATTTTTAAATAGTCCCATTTATCTTTCCGAAAACAATTGTGAATGCATTAATATCGTTCAAAAATTAATTTAATTAAATATACTTTCATAGCAATTAAACCTCAACTGATATAAATAACTTAATCAGTGTCATTTATTAAAATTACAAGAGAATATATTATATAAAGAATTAAAAGAAATTAATGGCATCGATAATTAATGCTTATAATTATATTTTGTTAGCTTAGAATCCATTCAAAATCTATAACAATTTGTAATAATTTGAACTATAAAAACAAGCGTATCGTATGTAATTAATCTGTAAAATTATATCTGAAAAATGAGTTTAAGTTAAAATATAGATTCATCGTATTTGAAAATAATTTAGTGCGAGGCAACAGTAACCTGAAGCTTGACAAATTAATGACTTTTTTTTATTTTTAAAGCCTTTTTTCAAAATAATAATCTGAAAAAATAAATAACTTTTTCTGGAAATGTTCATTGAAAGGGATAAAGAATAAAAATTTATCACCATCATCGTTCATCTCATTTTCCTCTCTCAGAGGGGACGGTTCTTGACGTGCCTGCCTTCCAAACTATCCTATTTTGAACTATCTCAGTTAACTGTAACTACTTTAGATCTTTCAAAATTTGAGTAAAATCTACTTTATATATTAAACAAACATAACACAGGAGACTTTGATTTAAATGCGAAAAGTCTAATAATTCCTACATTAATAAATCTAATAATTCTACTACATTAGATGTAGTAGAAAAAGTTATCTACTACATGTAATGGCTTTTAATGTTTCCATATATAAAATGAAAAAAGTAAATAACTTCAAATAAAGAAGCTTAATTATAGTTTACAAGTTATTTACGACAATCATTTAAGAAAGCTGTGATAATACTAATAAAGAAGACTCTTCTATCTTAGGATGATACGGAAATCTAATTTTAAACGTAAAAAATGATTTCATTGATAAACTACTGATTATCTTAAGCAAAACGTATGTATTGTATTCTTAGATATTTCTATTATATATTTAAGTTATAAAAGCTTAAAAGTTCAAGATAAAAGATAATGTAAATGAAGACTAAATATAAATAAAATTTACCGCCTTCTTAAGACATTTCCAAGGAGCACAAATAAGTCACTCTGTATTGCTTTTTAGATATTTTCATTTACAGTATTAAGTTATGTTTACATCCAATTAAGTAAATGCAAATAACAAAGATATATACGTTTGATTAATTAAATATACTTTGCAATTTTCGTCCGTGAAAAATGCTAAAGAATTAGTCAACCATTTTTAATACATGTTTTATTTAAGTGTCACTGCTTAAAAGAATCAAGAACCATAGAATTTTTACTGGCAATAATTTTTAAAATAACTCTATTGATTTTTATTCTCTAAGCTTCCATAATCTTTTTATCGGGTGATCATAATTAAAGTACTGCGCTGTCTAGAGAGATATTTAGCGATCCAAATACAAACAAATCTGGTATCATGACACTTCAAGACATGCAAAAGACATTTTCGTATAAAGTTATTATCGAAGCTTACTACTATTTTTGATTTTACAGAAATATTTTCTGTTCGTCCTGAAATGTCTCCAGAGTCGGCCCAAGAGTTTTTGGCACCCTTTTACTACTAAACCTTGTGCATTGAATAACCTGCCCATCTACAAGCGACAGCTCTGAACATATATATAATATGTCTAATTAAAATAATTAATAAATCTTTCCCCTTTGATGCTGGCAGTGGGACGCCTAAATTTTTGTGTCTTAGCAGACTGCCTAGTGCGCCTATAGCACGGACCGGCCATGAATATCATCATACCAAATTTGATAGCATTTGAATTAGATAGCTTTGAATAGAATAGTCTAATTATATTGTAATATATATAATATGTAATATCACAGTATATACTTTAATTATATAAATTGTATGTAAAGTTTAAATTTATTTTCTTTTAAAATAAGAATAACTTATTCAAAATAAAATTATTAATTTCATAATATCGTTAGAATTGTCTTTGATGTATCTCTCTTAAATTGGCTGTAATTTTCAAAAATTTGCCGTAATAAATCAAAGAATGTAAAAGACAAAGTAGCTGAAACTAAAAGATGAAAAGTTAATTTGTCAAAAAATATTTTCATTTAATTGCGTGAAAGTTGTAATAAAATAAAATGAGCGAAAGAATTTAATTTAAAAAAAAATTGTTTTTAACGTAATTTTATTCTTTTGTAAAAGGGAAAAACAAAACGAAAAGTTTAAAGACGAAAATCGATATCTTTCACACTTTTTAATGAACACAAAATGGGAAATTTGCCATAAAATACCCGCATCAGCGTTTTGCAGGTATCTCGTAATTCAATCTAAAAATATTAAACACGATTTATTTCTTTTGTATAAAAAAACAAGAAGAAATTAAATGAGTTTCGAAGGAAACTAATCATTAACCTAATGTAATACACGACATGCATTTGTGACGTATAACAAATCTTTTATGATAATAAATTAATGATTATTATTAATTCAACCTAAAAACAGTTAATGTTAGAACAATTAACTGAGAAAATGTTATATCGAATTTAAACTAAAGGGTGAGTCAAAAGTCGCTTTAACACTTAAAAAATCGAACTGAGCTGGTCAGGAGAAATTTTTATCGTGCCATTCATTGACACACAAAGATGGTTGCCCCATAATAGAAAACAGAGGCAATCCATGGTAGAAGTAATCCAAAGAAACCCATGGGTTGTCCCAGGGTTATCAGTAGTACCATGGAATACCATGAGTTCTACCATGAATTGCAACCTATGGTGAAACTCATGGGTTGCAATTTATACCAACTTATTCATAAGTTTAATATGTTTCCATCATGTCAAAATTTCCGAGGCCCAACTTATTTTATAAGGATGTTAAGCGACTTTTTACTTACCCTTTATATTAGAGTAGTGTAATGGTTTCCAAAGTGGGCGCTACCGCCCCTGTGTGTCGGTGAGTAAATCTGCGGGCGGGTGAGTAAATCAAAAAAACCAAGCGGGCGGAAGAGAGCGGTGGAAGCAGGGTACTAAACGGTGACCATAGGAAAAAGTTTGGGTCACTGACAGCCTTTCCATTTCCTCTGTTAAACGGGTAAGAAAAAACATTGCATTTAATGGTTTCCACATGTATGGTAAAGACACAAAGTGTGAGGTTCATAGGAAAGTTTCCCTAAGACTATTTCCAAGCCTTTCTCACATAAGGGAAAATGGGTTAGGGGCGTTGGGGTACGGCTAGGAAAAGTTGGGTATAACATTATAGAACAAAGGGTTCTATGGATCGAAAAAGTTTGGGTATCACTGGAGTAGAGTAATATAAAATTTTCTGTATAAAAATTATAACTTTATCTAATAAATTATTTTATCGATAATTTAGAGAAAAAAGAAAAAAAGAATACCGTAATGATATTTATAAATATTTTTTCTCTTTCAACTTTTCTTTTTTAAAATTCGTGAAAAAATTCGATCAATATGGCTTCCGTTCAATCTAGAAAATTAACTCTTATGTCAATTGTTCTAATCATGCGATAACAAAATTAGAATGAATTCAGTATTTTAAGTAACGTGAAAATCTTATTATATTTATTTAATTGATGTAATTTCGAAAGAAATTCTTCTTTAATCAAATCTACGAAAAGAGAATGTTCACTCGGAATGTAATCATGAATGAATACTCAACGAGAATTATTAATTGAATCTATTCTAAAAATACATTAAATATATTCGGAAAGACTTAATTTGATTAAATTAAAACTAACGTAAAACGGAAATTTTAAGTTAAATTAACCATATTTAGACTTTATGATTATATTAATATTTATTTATAATTAAAATTACTTTTAATTTTTAAATATTTTATTTTATCAGATTCGGTTATTAATAGCATATTCTTACATAAACATAAATATGCAGTCGAATCTCTAATAACGGCAGCCATTTTTTTTGGAAACGTTTCTTTTTAAAATGCATGCGAAATAATCTAAAGAAAGGCAAACTTTTTATGCTCCCATCAATGGCATTGTTCAGAAGTTTGACTGTATTAAATAATTACTAATAAATATGCTTAGTTGACAAAGAAATTTATTTGAAATATATGCAGATTGAAAGAGAAAAATTATTCAAATACACGACAATTCACTTTCTAAATCTTTGAAACATTTTAAACGCATTGTCTAAAATGAAACTCACGCAATGTGTAAAATTCAATATTCGCATTACATGAACTTCAAATGAGTCTGAATAAAGAATCTTTAATATAGAAATAAGTGAATTCCCTGTTGTTTTGTCACATTCAGAGCTGTTGTATTGTCACATAGTTAAGAAGAAAAACTTATTCAAAATTAATGTATTACATTTATCCATTTTTCTCTACAGTATATAGATGAGTAATCTCAGAACAGTGTTTTCCAAAGTATGGTTCGCCTACCCCCATGGGTATTCAAAATCCTCGAAGGGCTAGTGGCAATTTTCGGCGATGTACAGTACCATTAATGCATAAAATGAACAAAAAATACTGTGGTAACGAATTATTTCCCAATAAATTATATATTTTGTAGAAATTCTCTTACTCAAGTTGTGATAAATGCTGCATTTGGATAGTTTGCAAACGATTTCTTTTTACTTTTTTTTGACAAGGAAGTACTCGATACTTACGAAAATTTGGAAAACACTGATCGAAAGTATTAGCTAGTATTATAAAAAGGTTCTATTGTACCTGATATTAAATTAAGATTACGATAATAACGTTAATTTATTCTATAATAGATATAAAGTATTTCATATAACGAATAAACCTCAATAACTGTTTTATATGCAAATTTATTTCATTTAAGATATTTTAAGATGTACTCATTTTCAATGAAAGAAATTTGTTTTTAATTTTGTGAATTTTATTTTTTCGACATTAAAAGATTTTAAATAGTAATTCTTATATTAAATTCCATTAAAATTCCTGTAATTTCTATGCTATATTTGATACGAAACGAATGAACGAACAGAGAGACTGACTGTCACAGATTTACTATAATTTCAATACTACTGTAATAAGAATATCCTCCAAAAATAAACAGGTAACTTTTTTACATTTTCAACAATTTAATGTTAATTTTTTGTTATTTTAATAAAAACATTTACATTCTCTAATGGACTTTTTTAATTATAATTTTTATAATACGAAATCCATTTAATATGAGAGAAAAAATGTTTTGTTCAAAGAACAAAAAACTAAACATTAAGACAATCATAAACCTTTCCATATGTATTTTTGGATGCGTTTTCCAAATCACTCATCTTCACTTACCTAATGTAATTTGGCCAAAAGTTAATTGCCAAAGCATTTGTCAAGGATCATTAGTAACATATCAAAACTCATTTTTTACATAAATAATTCATCTAAATAAAACCTATGAAATTCAAATATTTTTACATCGATCGATTTACATCTTACCTTAAAAAATTGCCATCAGATGCAGTAAAAGTTTTAAAAATAAATGAAATATTGTAACTTAACATTGACATTCCCTCTCAAAGATAAAGCTAAAATAAATATCGATTTTTGCTGCATATTTCTATTTTCTCTTATAAGAAACTTTTATAAAGTAAAATATTCGTGTGATAAATATTCTAGTAGTGTGATTTGATTAATATTTCATAATTTAAAAGAATATTTATGTTTCGATGATGGATTACGTCGTGCAGTAATGTTAAAAAGTCGAATTTAAATTTAATGCTTTATTAGTAACACATTATTGTAATTTATTATTAAATATAAAAATATGTTTTTATATAGCAAAGATTGTNACAGACGTTTCCCATTATTTAATGGATCATTTCGTCAAAGTACGGATAGATTAACATGTTTCACTTGTAAAAATTATACTGTAATTTTTTTTAATTCTGATATGTGTATCATATTGCAGTTACGAAAAAAGTAATAGTAAATACAACTGAAAGCAATGAATAGGTTTGAACTGTATATTTTTAAAAACGCTTTCATTGCTGATTTTTTCGTAATTTCGGTGGGGGGTGAAATGGTTGACTGGGTACACCCCATCATAATATATATATCACTACAATACATTTTATACATAGCCAAATATAGAATTTAATTATTATGTTTATCGGGTTTCAGAGTGGAAAAGATGTGGTGAAGCCACCTCCTAAATCATCATTAAAAAGTATCGTCATCGAGATGAGGCATTTAGATGTTTGGACTCGGCTGTCATCTATCTAACAGTTCTCGAGATTAACGAAGCTCAGACAGACGACAGTGGGAACGTTTGCATCACCAACATTATGGGAATTCAGCTAAAGATATAACCACGACCCATAGAATAAAGATAAGAAAATGAGAGGTTGCCGGGTGACGTCCAGGCTCCACTGTGTGATTCTATTTAGGTGTTTTTATTCTGACAGCAATGAAACGTTTCCGTTTAACGTTTATCTCTGAGACCAGTGTGAGAATTAAGGCTAAAAAGCCATATAAAACTCCACTTGGATCTAGACGATCTAAGCGGAGTTTTATACGGCATTTTAGCTTTACTATTGCAGAATGTAAGTGATTACACTCGGAAATTTCTGACAAGTAGATTACGTCTACTACACGAGTTTTGAGAATTTTACTGGATGGTAATAACGCGGTCTCGTACGTGAGACTAGGGATTAGAGTAAGTAGGAAATGACGAGATTCAGTTGGAAAGAGTCACTCGACACAATTAACTACACTTAAAACATTTATTAGACGGCACGAAGGTTTGTACAATACGTAACTGCAGATGGTAACAGCACACAGGCACAGATATTAAAAGGATGAAGAACGGGTCACGACTGACTGGAATCGGCCGTTCCTCGTTATATTAATAGCAGTAAATACCTTAGAGTGTCTAAAAGTCACAGGAAAGGTGTCACTTCCGACGCTGAGAAAGAGTAAGTTGAAACTCTCTCAGGTCAGAAAGTTGACATACACTAGCATCTGATGAGGTCATCTTTGAGTTGTTTTCCTTTTTCTTGTTCGATTCTCACAAAAACGTTTTTATCAATATTGTTCCTACAGGAATTGTGAAACGTAATGTGTGAAAGGTTCAGACGATTTGGGCTTAGTTCTGTTCTTTCTATGTGAACATTTCTGGGATTCTATTTAATAATGGACAACGTAAAATTGCATCATATTTAAAAGAATAGCCCATAAATTACAAATTCTTGCCACTGTACTCGCCACAGTTGAGTCCCATAGAAAAATGTTTCTCTGCACTCAAAAGCAGACACTACAATGCGACATCAACACTTACAATTAATGATTTTCCGCGTCTCATTAACCGTATAATCAATACCATAAATTCGGAAATAGATTTCTAACGTTTTAATCTGCATATGAGAGTTAAGCTCCAAAAAAATTTAATGCATAACTCTTACTGTACTACATCGAATACTGCTGAAATCTTCCTGTAGCAGTCTCCTCTGCCAGAGCTAAAAATATCCGTTGTAACCTATACTATACTTATCTGTATATAGACAAACACTATAAAGTTTCAGAATGATAATGAATATAGTTCAGGTTAAATTGATAAATTATTTAGTTAAAGTTACTCCTTACAAATTACATGACGCACAGAATTTAAAACATTTAGAATAATTTTCGCGAGAGCGATATATTAGCCTGTCTATACTCTTATTTTTGTTCTTTTATTACATTTTTAGTATTTATACTCTTAATTTATTGAATAAAAATATAGTGGTACATAATGGTTCTATTGTGTTTAGGGGAGAACGGGGCAAGATCGGAATGTTAAGCTTTACTTAAATTTTGTGTAATAAATACTGCTGTAAACTGAAAAAAAAAGCTTTGCACATTGTCTATTGGAATGTTACCTTACTATAGAACTGGTTAAAATCAGTTTGGAAATAAAAATAATTAAAATAATTACAACTTTACAAGAAGAGAGAAATTGACGAAGTTGCCCCGGGTATAGGGGCAAGATCGGCAACTTCTCTCTTTTTGTAAAGTTGTAATTATTTTAATTATTTTTATTAAAGTTGCCCCTGGTATAGGGGCAACAGTAATGGGGCAAGATAGGCACGTATATAAAATTATGTTATTAACAATGTATAAGTTGGAATTCACTATTAAAACAAAGAAATACAAATCCAACACCCATTTAATATTATTACAACGAAATGCAAGTTCAAAGACATATATACATGAATAACAAATGCAAACATGTTTTCATTTATCATCTGTTTGATTTTTATCCTTTGCTTCTAATGTGGCTTTATGTTGCCGATCTTACCCCGCTAGTCATGATTTCGAAACATTAAGTACAACCCTGAGAACAGAATGCCAAGCCACGATCTGGCCACGTGAATAAGTTGAAGTTACATCCTTCTAACAGGAAAAGTAACTTTCGTTATCATGGAATTATAACAAAACCTGCCAATTCAATTTAAATGGAAGCAAAATATTATATGGAATTCAACGAAAATGAAAATTTGCTTGATAATTCAACTACGCTTGTTGGAGAATAATAAAAACACTACACTCAACAAGCCAACAGTAAAACTCAACTGCCTAACCTATAACCAAAGTCTCCTTTTAATTTGTTTTTAAAAAAAAGCGCTTGACAAACTTGCCCCGCATGCCGAAGTTGCCCCGGTCTCCCCTATATGGATAACGATGCATATAAACATAATAGAACCACCATGTGTCAAGTTAACTTGTATGAGTCCTATAATATGTCATTACATTACATGTACAGTACTACGTGTACACAACAAATACCATTAAAATATATGTTTTATTAAAAAGTTTAGTCGATAATATTAAATTTTTTGTTATATTAAAAGATTATTATTTAAGAGGTTATTTGATATTTCTATGTTCGTATTAAGAGGTTTTCAGTTTTTGATAAATTTCTCTATATCAAAATGTTTCTGTAAATGTTCTAAATGTCTCTCTAGATAGTAGGCCCTATGATATATATATATATTAAATAATTACAAACTTAATAAATTCTGATTTTAAATTAAAACGGTTAAATTATTTTTAAATTTATTTCCAATATTTAACGTTAAAGTATTGTAATTCTATTCGTAACTTAATGATAAATACGACAATTGTGCTTTCATGCTCCTTATCTAAATTTAAACCAATCTTCCCTAAAGGAGTGATTCGCTTTCGATAAATTAGTGGAACATAACAATTCACGCATTTATCTAACTGGAGTTGTATAAGTGAATTCACTTATACAATTCCAATTTATTACTTAAATTAAAACGTATTTCGAGAGAATAGCCTCCGGTTTCTTCGATAAAACTTTGTTAAAGAAAATGTAATGAACTTCACACCATAAACGTCTACTTTTCCTAAAATGGAACTTATAATATATATAGATCAATAATTAGAAAAAATCCTTTAAAATATTTATTTATAGATTTACAGATTTAATTGATTAATTGTGTTTTATGTAGCATAAAATCACGTGATTTATAACTATTCTGAAACAATTCTGCAAATATTTTTTACTTGATGATTTTTAACTTTCCATAACAGACTAACAAATTCGTATGCCATTAATACCACAAGCAATGTCCACATAGACAGTATCTCTCCTCCCTCAAATTATACAATGATGCAATTTTTACGGCATCTCCTCCTCTATAAACTATAGCCTTCATGTAATAAATTAGCAAATAAGGGACGCCTAGTAGTAGAGAGTAGGCATGGTCTAGTTCGGTCATTCTACTCTATAGCATGGTTCAGGTCTGTCACTTTTATTTATTCTTATTTATAAAATCATACTTATATGCTTTTATAAATAAATTCTGGGCAGATCTAACCTTCTGGGATCTTGGGTTTAAGGTTTCTTTGGAGCCTTTCTTAAAATTTTCAAATAATAAATTTTAAAAAATATATAATTTTATATAGGAAGCTACATTTTATTAGCCGTTATTAACTTTTACAAGCGAAAAGTAAAAGTTAATTAAGTAAAGCTTTAAATAGATATAGAAAAGCTATGTGCTGGCCGATGGCTATATTAATTACGTATTTTGTAATTTTAAAAATAAATTTCTATATTAATTAATTTAACTAATATTGTTTTACATCCCAATGTTCTATCGCTTATTTAACAACTACATTCTTTGTTAAGACCCCTAAAAGTTGGGGTCTCTGGGTTCAAGGCCTCTCAATCCTTACATTGATCCTCCACTTAATAAATCTAAATAAACTTACACACATATGAAAAATGTCTAATTTGTTTATTTGTTTATATTTATTAAACTATTTAGAAATCGCATGAATAAATAATTACTAAATTATTTATCACAATTAATTATATATATAAGCTTTACTTAAAT
>NW_019385791.1:166064-169362 GCF_000671375.1 Centruroides sculpturatus
TATACTGTACTTGTGTGTATTGTTTGCTTGAGAATACAACAGAGAATAAACTGCCCAAATACCCTTAAACAAAAGAAAAGTACGTACTTTATGAAGGCGTAGAGCCTTTACTACATGAAAACGAAAATTAATGAATACACTGTGTACAGTAATTTACTTGATAAGACAGATCTCAGAAAAATACTTTATGAGGCATAAAGCTGTCTATAATGAAAATTAACTAGGGGTTTTTTCTCCTGCCAGGGTGTGGCCGAGTTATCCGGACTGCCGGGTTATCGAGTGCCGAGTTTTCGGGACTCTACTGTATTTAAAACTGTTTTAATTTGATAAAAAACATTAGTTCGTTCATCCGTTCCAGCGAATATCTCATTCGAGTTTATAATGATTTTAGATTAGTTTTAAGGATTTATCACAAATTTTTATATAAATAAGACTAAAAATTATATTTATTACTTATATTTATACGAAATTTATATAAAATCGTCAAGAAATATTCGAAGAATAACACATTATAAAGATTGTAACAATACATCCTAAAAGCAACAGAGATAAAGCACCTTGTATAAAAATAATAATTTTTATTATTTTCTTTGAAACAAAAAGAAGGAAACTTGCAACAGTTGACGTAAATAAATAAAAATACATCTTTTTTAACGATTTTTAATCGATGTTGGTGTTTTTTGTTGTAGTTAACGTGATGAATAATATTGTTACTAAAACAGTCATGTAATTTATCATTTTCTTACAAAATTGGAACAGTCCAATCATGGTTACGGTTGACACTCCATCAATTAATTAATGCTTCCAGCATCTCCATATATTATTCAAACTAGCAAGTATATTCTTGGCATAACATTTAATTTCAGAGAAGACCTGTTTGTTTATATTCAACATGTATGAATAGCAATAAAAGACAACTTCTTAAATCCAAAATAACATTTTTTACTGTTTGTCCTTTATGCGTTCTGTAATTGTCCATCACAATCCAATTTATAACGTTGGAAAAACGTTCCTAGAATGATTTCCTATGACGGAAAGTTAGAAGAACCTTTTGTCATAAAATAATGAACAGTCGACCCAGTCTAGTTCTGAAAATAATGATTACATCAACAAAGTCCGTAAGTCCATGACTGTTGATTTTATTCTTGATAATTCTAGAGTATATGATTTCATTATTCGTGGCTATTATCTAAGCCTTAGTTCTTCTCGACTGTAGGGCGATAACATTACTTCAAACCTTTTCTCGAATGATATTAAAGGAAAATTTATTATTTTAATTTTACTTTTGGGGGAAAAACTTGATGTAAATATCATGGTTTTCATGTTATTGCCACCTCTAAATTGTTTTCACAATAATTTTGTATATTATATTGTCATTTCTGGTGTTATTTTCAAGATAATAGCTAGTACAACTCGTTATCCAGTTTTGTTATATATATTTTAATTAAATTTACGTTATTTTTCACCAATGTTTTAGGTTAATCAAATGATATCTTGCAACATTAAAAATATTTTCGCATTGCGATTTAATTTAAGTCTCTAATAAACAGATATATTAACTTGTTTATTATTTTTATTATATCTTAGAATGTCTAAATGGCGATTATACAGTCGAACCTCCAATAATGATCACCTCTAACAACCGTTATTTTTATCTTCCTGTCAATGGACATTATATATTTATATTTATTTAAATTTTTTGCAGTCTTCATTCGGTTCTACTAACTCACTTTATGTATAAAATTCTATGATATTAATAATTTTATTTTAACGTTGTTTAAAGACAACAGTTGTGAAAGATTTTTAATTCAATTTCTTTCAGCTACAATCGTGCGGATCGAATTCAATTTTCTCTCTTTCGAAATTTCGCATCGTTAATCTAAGTTATGACATTTTGCTATATTATCGTACGCCTACTCGCATATATTTGCGATTGTTTGCGTGCCACAACTTTAAAATAGTTCGCACTTCTTTAAACTACATACTTACATTCTTTATATATATATATATAATGCTTCTATCCAAAATAATGTTTCGTTTAAGTTAAAAATTATATCTATTATTATGTAAATCTTTACTGTTATTTACGCAAACACATCTGTTACTATCGATTTTCAATTTTATTTTGAGTTTATTTATCGTTATCAAACTTGTATAAAAATAATAATTTTTATTATTTTCTTTGAAACAAAAAGAAGGAAACTTGCAACAGTTGACGTAAATAAATAAAAATACATCTTTTTTAACGATTTTTAATCGATGTTGGTGTTTTTTGTTGTAGTTAACGTGATGAATAATATTGTTACTAAAACAGTCATGTAATTTATCATTTTCTTACAAAATTGGAACAGTCCAATCATGGTTACGGTTGACACTCCATCAATTAATTAATGCTTCCAGCATCTCCATATATTATTCAAACTAGCAAGTATATTCTTGGCATAACATTTAATTTCAGAGAAGACCTGTTTGTTTATATTCAACATGTATGAATAGCAATAAAAGACAACTTCTTAAATCCAAAATAACATTTTTTACTGTTTGTCCTTTATGCGTTCTGTAATTGTCCATCACAATCCAATTTATAACGTTGGAAAAACGTTCCTAGAATGATTTCCTATGACGGAAAGTTAGAAGAACCTTTTGTCATAAAATAATGAACAGTCGACCCAGTCTAGTTCTGAAAATAATGATTACATCAACAAAGTCCGTAAGTCCATGACTGTTGATTTTATTCTTGATAATTCTAGAGTATATGATTTCATTATTCGTGGCTATTATCTAAGCCTTAGTTCTTCTCGACTGTAGGGCGATAACATTACTTCAAACCTTTTCTCGAATGATATTAAAGGAAAATTTATTATTTTAATTTTACTTTTGGGGGAAAAACTTGATGTAAATATCATGGTTTTCATGTTATTGCCACCTCTAAATTGTTTTCACAATAATTTTGTATATTATATTGTCATTTCTGGTGTTATTTTCAAGATAATAGCTAGTACAACTCGTTATCCAGTTTTGTTATATATATTTTAATTAAATTTACGTTATTTTTCACCAATGTTTTAGGTTAATCAAATGATATCTTGCAACATTAAAAATATTTTCGCATTGCGATTTAATTTAAGTCTCTAATAAACAGATATATTAACTTGTTTATTATTTTTATTATATCTTAGAATGTCTAAATGGCGATTATACAGTCGAACCTCCAATAATGATCACCTCTAACAACCGTTATTTTTATCTTCCTGTCAATGGACATTATATATTTATATTTATTTAAATTTTTTGCAGT
>NW_019385792.1:0-61505 GCF_000671375.1 Centruroides sculpturatus
TTAAATTTGAAGTGTTATTTTTTATTTTCACCTTTTAAACTCCTACTTTATTGATAATTATTTTTATATTTTTTGTTGTTATATTTAGGCATTATTCTGTAATAAGTTACATGTGATTTTATTTTATATGCTGCATATTATTATTTAAACAACTTCAATAAATTCAATAAGTAAATAAATATAGTTTTAAATGTTTGCATAGAGATAAGTGACGACAAACGTAATCTTGTCCCCTTGAATTTATATTCGATGGGACAAGAATTTATATTTTGCGGGGACAAAACTGCTTTCGAAATATAAAATAAAATTTGATACAATTACATTTATAAAACTACGAAATAAATTTTCTATCATTCTAACTAAAGTTATTGTCTACATTTTAAAACTGAGAAAATGAATTCAATGTTGCTCCTAAACGAAGAATTTAAATTACAAAATGTTAAATTTATTCTTTAGAAATACTTTACTATATGTGCGACTTTTCACGATATTAAATTATTATTTTCTCATAAATTTATAAATCGAAGGTTTATAACTGGAAAGTAAGAGGAAAATATTGTTTGAAATTAATGAAAGAATTACAAAGTAATTTTATTTTGATTGTGATCCGAAATACCAAAACTTCCGGAATAAGCTTTCAATCTAATGTGCACGATGAGAAATAGCACGATGAAGCATTATTGCACAACATGATTGTAGTGTAGAGTGATTGAATACAAATTTCAAACAACTGTGGCTAAGTCAGAATGGCCCGGTTGAATCTCCACTCAATCTTAATGAATTTTTTTTTTCTAAGATAATATATATAATCTACCGTGTAGGAAACTTAGCTATAGAGTAAAGGTAACGTGCAGCAACGTATTCTATTCGTTTGTGCTACCATGAATGATAAAATGATGTTAGCGTGCAGTATTCTATGATTTCACAAGTTTACGTATATATCGTTGCAGAAGGTAATGATTTTCAGTGTGTAAAATAAAAGTAGTATGATGTAATGTAATATGATGTAATCAGTGGATGTTTCGTATTTTCTACATATTTCTGATGTCATTTCTTGTCATACTTGTCGCGTTTTACAAGTATATTTCAGAATACTGTTTGATATTTTTAGTAGAATGAAAGTTAAAATTACTTATCTTAATATTCTTTGTAATTCTGTAATTGGCGTTGTTGCTCTATCTCCATTAGAAGGACATAATTACGCTTTTCACAGGGTCAGATCTGTGTTATTTTCCAGAAGCAAAGATTGGTTTTCCACCTCTTATCTCTGTTCAAACATTTAAAACTACTGTATATTTATTTGTTTACTGAATTTAATTTTAATTTAAAACAAACCATAAATATAATATAGCGTTTAATATAATTTCATTAAAAGTTACAACAGCAACGTAACATAAAGTTTAATTCTATTGTTATAATGTAGTCATGATGCATGTTTTCTGTTCCGTAAATTGCTATACAATTTCCCAAAAATTTAAACAATGAGCTGTTTGATTACCTATAGAAAACATGACGAGTCAGATAAACGTTCCTGACTTATATAGCATCTTCAGTAGCTTTTTTTGAATTAATGCTAGCTGAAACATTATTCATAAATTAAAAATGTCTTGTCTTGCAGTGTGGCTGGTATTCTTTACTATCCAACTGCAAGTACAACTTGCAAGTATAATCGGAAACGAACTATACATATATACTCAGTGCCATGCATAGATTGGGGAATGCATCTTCCAAATTATTTGCAAAATTTTTCTGTAAAACCAAAAGGTACTAAATTCTTTAAAGTTACTCACAAATGGAGCAGATTTTTGAAAAAACTGAAAGTTTTTTGGCAAAAACCCACTGCGTTTATATTTTTATTATATTTCAGAGGTATACTATTAGCTTGTTTTTATAGCTATCAGAGTTCCATTTGTTTCGACTCAAGTTCATAAAATATGTGAAATCATAATACAAGTTTTAACACTTTCGGCCCTGATAGAAATTTCTGAAATTAAAAGTTAAAAACGATGTTTAGTTGTTGAATACAACTTCTTTAGACGAGAACACTCAAGATTTATATGGTAGCAATCCATCAAACAACTCTTTTCCGTTTAAACAATCGCTTATAATAAACACGTACGACTTTTAATTTTTTTTTTTTTTTGCAATTATTTTTGCTTTCTTTTATATTTCTCTGGAGGTGTTCCTCATTATTTTCAAGTTTTTAATCAAGAACTTGCATTAATTCAACAGAATGTGAAATAATGATATCTTTCTTCTGAATTTTGTTTTTGTATTTGTTTTTTATGGAAGTATACTCTGTCAAAAAATTGCGGTATCTGAGAAACTAACATTAAAATAAATGTTACTACAATACACAAAATATAAAGATGATAAACTTTGTTTTTTGATTCCAACTAAAAATAAACTATTACAATGTGGAAAATCTTGCTTTTTCAGTTACAACTAATAAGGTGTTAATCTTCCATTGTCGGGAGTATAAGTAGTTGGCAATTTCTTTCGCGAAATAGAGTCATTCGGACTTCTTATGCCCCACTGAGGAACAGACCATCAGGAAATTTCTAACGTATTGTTCAAATCATTGATTTTTTCAGGCGGCTATGTTAAAGAAAGAATAACTTATATGTCTACCGTTCCATCATGCTTCAAACATGCTCATTGGGGAAAAATGTAAAGAATATCAGAAGCCATGGGAAAAGATTAACAGAATGAAGTACTTTTTAAGATATCCGAGCAGTATTTGGATGGACATTATCTTGCTGAAATAATGGAATTAAGCATTACTAAGAAACGCAATGCCATAGAATGTAAAATTTCTTCTACATACTGCCGGGCTATAAGGGTCCCTGCAACGAAAACAAGCGGTGACCGGCTAGCATTATGCTATTGCACTTTGCAGGTCAAGTAATGTATCGCTGAACAATGTTGGCTGGGTTGGAACATAGACCACGAAGTCTCCATAGATTTATACGATTGATGTCTAAGGCCTAATTAATTTACCTGTTGAATTAATTATTAAACGCTTATTTATCTAGACGTTTCTGAGGAAAATACTGAAAATGTCTTTTCTTTTTATTATCTTCTCATTTTTTCACTTATGCCCTACTGTCTTTTCAGAGTCTCTCTAACTAACACCTTAGTGCCCTACTAACTTTGTGATGTGAAAATAATCTTTTTCAGAAACTAGCTAAGACAATACAAAGATAAGGAAAACAAACGAAGAAATTTCAGTTGAAAAGAAAAAAAACAGGACTTATATCTGGTACAGGATTATATATAATTCTAAAAATGGATTTATATCTAATGTATCGTATAATATGTTACATGTGATTCTATATCCAACATAAATTAAAATAAACAGAAACATAACAACCGAAGTCATGTGACAAGTAATTTCCATTATGAGGTATCCTTGAAACAGTACACGTCATCATAAACTTTTGAAAAATAGAAAGTTCTTACGTAGTATAAGCACTTACTTTTTCTCTCTCCCTACTCTAACGATACTAATAGAGCCTTTTTTAAATCGTTCTCATTGTGTATTCGACCAGTCCTATCGTGGGAACGGCCAGGTGGTGAGAGACTCCACATATACGGGCAGACAGCCATAAAAAATTCAATAGGGTTTTTCTCTCGCCTAGATTCTATTCCGAGTCCTTCAAAACCTCAAAACGGGAGGTTGATGCCTTAATCGTCTTGGCCATCTGGCCAACTAGTATATACATTTATTTGATCTAGCTGCAAATGATAATTACTACAGTAACACTGTACTTATTAACGTTTATGGTTTAGCTGTTTACACTTGACTGCACGAACAGATCGTTCAGGCAAGCAAATTTTCTGCCATCGTAATGGCAGAAAAGACTGGGACAAATATTTTAGACTACTGCATATTATTTAACTTAAGATTACACTTTTAAATTAAACTTCTTAATAGGTTATTCCAAAACGTTTTAAAATTTACTAATTAAAAAAAAAATTGAAAATCCGAATAACAAAAGTAATAAAAAAACGCAATTCTACAACTTAATACTCGTAAAGTACAAGTGGATAAAAAAATAATAAATAAATTAAACTTCTATAATGAAAACTCTTATAATATAAATAGCTATACATAAAAACATTGCTAAAAAAACCATATTTTAATTTGAAATATATAATAATAATATAAATTATCTGATAATAACCTAAACACTTAAAAAACCCGATATCTCAGAAAACATGACACTGTTTGAAATATACGAAAATTAAAAAGTTTTAATTGTTGTTAAAAATTCTTAAAACTATAATTTTTGAATTTTAACTAGCCAGAGAAATGCTGTCAAAGATTTGAAAGTTCTGTTAATCTTTTAAGATTCCTATTGTAATTGTAACGTCACACTTCAAAAAATATAACGATAATAATTCAAATCAATTTTTTATTTATCATTTTGCCGCCGCCTAATTCTGCCTAGGACAAGGTTCCCAGTTTGCCCTCAAGATCCAGTCCTGTTCTTCGACACAGGAGGAGTGGACGAATAATTTCAGCGTTTAGTGCAATCCTGATTACGCCAGAAGATCTACGATAGTTGCATTGTTCATTTGCACAACGATCGGCCGGGAAGAGACTTGTCATCACTGTGTATAGAAGTACGCATCGTAATAAGTGTGCTTATCCGGAGATGCAGATCGTATCGCAATTAATTGAATCTCACTTCAACCCAACCAATTACGATATGACTAACTTCGACAGATAGTATTAATTAGAAACTGGAAATTTTAAAATATTTTACTTGTATAAGTTTTAAACGAATTCTTCTACTTATTAAATCATTATCTACAATAATTTATAAAAAAAACTATTGATGGATCCATTTTTCATATATAAAATAAAATTATGATTACATTCTGATTATGAATTTTGATCATTGTATTTATTTATGTGTAGGATTAGATGGACGCAAATGTCTACATTGTTATAAAAAAAAGTCGAGAAATGCAGGGAGTTAAAATGACAAAACTGCAAAATTTTATTATATTTCAAGAATCAATATATCATATTTCAATCAATTAATATATCTGTATATAATTAATTTATATTTTTACCATTAACTAATGTTTTAATTCTATTAAGAAAGTTTGAGACTTTATGCAAAATTAACGATTAAAAGTTTTGAGTAAGAGATTATAAGAAATTTAATTAAGTATAGGCCTACGAGTAAATTGATGTTTGAGTAATTACAAAATTATTTAAATTTAGAAATAATTGTATGTAGGATTGAAGAAAGTAAACATGTATTTCAGAAAAGTATAATAGAAGAAACTTGAAAAAAAATTAAATCGGATATATAAAGTAATTAGAATTTGATGCGAAAGTAAGTTAAAAATAAAAAAAAATTGCAAAACTAAAATTGTTATAAACGAAAATGTTTTTTATATTTGATTGTATGCGTTATATGTCGCTAAATTCTTAATAGAAATAACTTTTAATATATTTGTTGTGCTCTTATAGAAAAAAATACAAACTTTTTAAATTAAATTATAATTTTTAAAACAAACTGATTACTAGTGAGAAAAACAATGTAATAACATATCTCTCATTGACAAAATACCTGCTTAAGAACAAAATAGTATACATTCTCGAAGAACCTTTACTTTGTTTAGTGTATGTACAAGGGTTTTTATGGAATGATTTCGCGAATAAGTAGTTTATTTTTTATATTTTTTTTAACGATTTAATAAAATTGTGACAATTCTACATTTTGCCAACTATAACTAAATCTTACATCGAAGAAAAATTATAATCATATTTATATTTTATAACAAGATATATTTATTTTTAGAGCTATCTACAAATAATTTTCTAGACATGCATCAAAGAAATAGTAAAGAAAGTTGTTTGAATTGAAAATTGATATCAAGTGGTTCTCAAATTAAAATATAAATAAAAAAAACTTTTTCCAAGAGAGAGAAAAGAATTTTCAATAATTGAAAAGTTTCTTTATAAATAAAACAATATTTCTAAAGAAACTTTTGAATTTTTATTCATTATTCCATTGTGATTTACTTAACACAGAACGAAAATACTATAAATGATTTTTCTTCTCATTTTATTTAAATAAATAATAGTGGTTTTATTTTATTTTTTCGAATTATTCATCAAATTACTTCAAGAAGTTGCTCTTCAAGTTTAAAAATGTTTTGAAGTTGTTCTGGGATACAAGTATAAAATGAATCATTACAGTATAAAAAATCGCATTAAATTTAGTTAATATTTCAATAAAATAAAAATTTTATAATATGGAATATTAAATATTTATGATAGACACGGATAAAACAATTATTATTTAATTATTGGCATTTTTAAGTAATACAGAATTTTTCTCCTAATTATGACTTTCATATTTGATATCGGTATTGTAAACGTTAAACAAAGGAATTATGTAACATTTCGTTGAATCTGTACAAAATATTACATAATTCTATTCAAGATATATATTAATCTTTATTTTATAATATTTTATTAAAATAAATTTCTCATTACTTAGTTAAATATCTGCTAATCTAATCAAAAAGTATTTATTAATTTATATTAATAATACGATATTTTCTTTTATAAGACAGAGTTTTCGATTTGTGTAATACATCCGCTCTGAGAACATTAACAGGTCAATATGGTTTGACGAATACAGATTCCAGAGTCCACCGAAACATCCATATAAGGACAAAATAGATGATTCCAGGATTGCAGGAATGTAAGCATTTAGTGGGTGCATATTCATGAGTTAAAATAACCGAAGTTAATCAATTGAAAACGATTTAACATAAAATATAAATAATCTCTGACTGTAAAGAACGAATATCACATTGCAGAAATTGATACAATAAGTGAGCATTATATTGTTTGAGAACATGTCAAAACGATCGCCTTCAACAATACATAAACGGACAAGCGTGACATTACAGATGGTATGTAGCATTCCTAATATCATCGTTTTACGGGCCTTCCAGGTTCGTATCTTCAGTTCGCCAACATTACGCATCATACATCAATTCTTTTGGTGTATTCAGGTAGTCCCACTGGAAAAATAATTAGTCCAGAGAGGTCAAATCTGGACAACGAAGTGGCTATGGAAAACAGCTTTGTGTTTTATCCAGCGGTCTCCAAATCTCTCTGTGACCCACCGTTGCAAATCTAACCAGTAATGAAGTGACGTGCGTTGTGCCTCGTGTACTTACGAAACCTGCTGTAGTTTTACCAACGGAAAAAATATCTAGCCATTCGTACACCATCGTATTTACAATGTTCAGATATTGGTCACTACTCAGGATGTCGTCAATGAATATGGGACCAAGTGGCTGCTTACCCCACATTCAATATTAGATGTTTGGGGTAAAAGTTTCACTAAACTGACTCTGTTCATACTTCGACTTGTAGACTAGTTTAACGACTTAAACTCGTTTAATTTTTCTAGTATAAAGCTGGTATTAGTGAAAACATATATTACTTGATTATCTTGCATTCTATCGATAATGTATTGGATCACAGATTCTTACTCAATCGTAATTTGTAACGAAATCTCAATCATCTGATATATGCATTCTTGGAAATCTCGATCATTCTGGCGCTTGACTTTCATTGAAAATTGCTTGTGAATCTTCTGGCTGTTAAGTTTTGGAGCAAATTCGGGGTAAAGGCTTGTAATGCTTTCCGTCATTTAGCAACAATGTTCATAGTTTATAAGCATTCTTGCTGAACCTCTGAGTAATCGTTTCGCCTAATATATGTTGAATATGTTTCATAGTAAATTATTTTAAAATATTTATTGTTGTAAGGGAACAAATAACTTAAAAGATTTTTTTTATAATTATGAATTTTGATCATTGTATTTATTTATGTGTAGGATTAGATGGACGCAAATGTCTACATTGTTATAAAAAAAAGTCGAGAAATGCAGGGAGCACAGTTAAAAAAAATAAGAAAACAAACACCAAGATTAGAAAGTTTTAAGAACGAAAGTTGGGAATGGAACGTTAAGAAACGAAGCAGCGTTTTTTTATTTTTGTCAACTATTGGCTCATAACTGTATTTTTCTTTCTTCTCTTTATTTCTGCTCTTACAAATTCTCGGAATCGTCCGGAATATCGCAGGAAATTCTTATATGAAGTTTAAATAAGTAGTTATGTAATCCAAGCAACATATCGGAGTTAGCGACTCCATGGTGACCGACGAAGGACAACACATGACGGTTGTTTCTAAGAATAATACGATGATGGACATGAAATATCTTAATTGTACTGATCTGAAAATTCGACTCAGATGATGAAAATTGAAAACGACCGGTAGTAAGAGAGAGTTAGTGGAATGATTGGAAGCGGCAATTTTGGTTGAAAAAAAAGACAACAACGATAGCAGCGAAAGTGGTGACGAAGATAATAATAATATGCGATACAAAAGTAAGTACTCTAAGCCGATGTTTACATTTAGAGATGCCGATGGATCCCTTGAAAAGTTCAGTATTGATGACAAGAAAAATGTCGTTAAGTGGATTTCCAATTTCAATGTCATGACGGAAATGTTTAACTGGAATAGCATTCATAAGATAGTTTACGCGAAATGATAACACAGAGGTTCAGCAAGAATGCTTATAAACTATGAACATTGTTGCTAAACCATGGAAAGCGTTAAAAGCCCTTTACCCCGAATTTGCTCCAAAACTGAACAGCCAGAAGATTCAGAAGCAATTTTCAATGAAAGTCAAGTGCCAGAATGATCGAGATTTCCAAGAATGCATATATCAGATGATTGAGATATCGTTACAAATTACGATTGAATAAGAATCTGTAATCCAATAAATTATCGATAGAATGCAAGATAATCAAGTAAGCAAAACAAATCTTTATGGTGCTACAACTTCTAAAGAATTTTCGACAAAAGTTGCAAATTTACGAAAATATGAAATTTAAAGCTCTAAACATAATGCTAAAATGTCGGCAAGATTTAAGAAGTCAGGGCATGAAATGAAGTCTAATAATTCTAATGGAGACGAAAACGTTGCTATAACAGTTGCGAGAGAAACCATTTAAATGAAAATTGTCCGGAAAAAACTAAAAAATAAAATATTTTAAATATAATAAGTTTGTCCGTATTTCATCATAATGTTCTCTGAATGTTGAAAAGAGTTATGAAGTAAAGAAAGAACAATTTAAGTCAAAGCATAGTTCTTAGTTCATTTCTTGTTTATCAGTTGTTGTTGAAAGCATACTTCCTGAAACAAGTTCATATTAGTTTTAAGAGAAAGTGGCATTGAAAAAATTATCAAAGTAAAAAACGCAACAGAAGCATTTCAGACAATATTGATGTGGCCTATATAAGTACTGGTCAGGTTGACTTGAGCAACATAGCAGTAAGAACGAGAGGAAAATCAGAAGGATTCCTGAATCCACCTAATAAAAATGATCGACGTTTTGATACTTATCACATCAATCATCTGGGTCATTTAACGATAACTAGAAAGAATTATCAGTACTTGTTTGCATTCACGGATGCCTTCTAAAGTTTGTGTTGCTCTATTTCACAAAATCAACAGGAAAAGAAGGTTTAAGTCAAGGTTTAAAAACAGGCCATTGTGTTTGGTAATCCCAGACGATTGTCTGACCGCGGATCAGCATTTATTATACATCGAACAACTTTAAAGATTATTGCAAGCAAGAGAACATTGATATATTTAAATTACAACAGATATTCAAAGAACAAATAGACGGAGAATAAATCAAATTGCTATCTTGCTGCGTACTAATCTGTGAATACCAACGCCCGAAGAATGATACAAGCACGTTGATTTGACAACGAAATACATCGATTCCACGTATGACTGAACTATTGTTAGGTCGAGTTGTTGTTATTCGGATTCAAAACGCATATCTGGAATGACCCTGAACAATGAGAACTTATCAGAAAGAAAAAATTCTGTGCTTCAAAGAAGAAAGAGAGAAAATCCGAGCAAAGCGAAGGAAAACATTAAGAAATCGCAAGCTGAAAATAGAAAAGCTTTTAACAAGGAAAGGCAACGTTCTACTAAATTCACAGTTAAATAATTTTGTATCTATAAGGAGAACTCAGTATGTTTCCAGCTTGAAAATTCATGCAATGTTCTTAGAACCGTGCATTTTTGTAGAAAGATCTAAGAAAGAACAGATATTTAGTTGAGTGGGTAGGTGATAACGAAGGGCCAATTCAGACAGCTTCTTCGGCGGACAACGACTACTACTGTGAAAGGCGTGGATCAACTCATTCACGCTTTTATATTTGGTTTTGTACCACGCAGATGAGGACACCGAGGACGATGGATTAGATTGATGTAAATGTGTATACTGCTATAAAAAAGTTGAGAAGAGCAGAGAGCACAGTTTATAAAAAGAAAGACGAAGACGAACGCCAAGATTAGAACGTTTTTCAAGAGGAACGTTAGAAATCTAAAGTTAATAAACGAAGCAGTATTTTTTGTTTTTGTCGGTTGTTGGCTCGTAACTATTAATATATTTTATGTTCTCATTATTTCTGTTTCTACATATATATTTAGTTATTCTAAAATCTATAAATATAAATTTAATTTAATATGTAAATTAATTAAAGAAAATCTTATTTTACACACGATTTCTAATATTGTAGTAATCTTTTATTTACAAGTAATTATTAATTAAAGTTAGAAAATATTTCGAGTATAACTATAGATAATAATTAGAAGCAGAAATGCTTCAATATATTTTGATTAGTGAATATTAGAATAAAATTATATTATATATCATCATAAAAACTAATAATGTACATTCGCAAAATAAGGTACACACGTAAAGAAAAAATTTAGTAATTAAGGTAAAAAGTATGAGTTACAATAAATGTATTTAACACAAAGTTTGTCATTACTCTTTTACGGACTAACGGCCTATTACCTTAGAAGAAAACATCCATAATCGAATGCACTGTATCAGTCCTATTATTTTCTGTATGTATCGGTGAAATATGTCTCATCCGCGCACTTCCGGTTTTTTAAGGTGACAGTTGATTCAACACAAAGTAAGATATTACTATCATGTTTTATTAAAAGTTTTATGTTTAATTAATTAATTTTGTACTTATACCTAGTTCTTAATAATTTTATTTATTGATGAGAGACCGTAAAATGTAAGTCGGTCCAAAATGCATCTAGTTATGTATGTAATCAACAAAATAAACGTAATTAAACTGTAGTTTTGGATAATTGAATTACCGATAGAGTTCCTATATACCTGCAGACTCAGGATTACGGAATTCTCAAGAATTTTCTAATGAAATTTTGTCGAATTGTCAGCTTTCTCTTTATAGAAAGAAAGTTGGGTCTTATTTCACGAATGTACTGTACCTTATTTCATGAAATGGTAACAGATTTTAATTTTAACTCTTTACACTTTTATATTTTTATTTTAACGAAAAAATCAAGTATTTTAATAATTTGTAAGTGAGAATATAAATTCTAGCTACAGGACTGTCCCTCGAAAATGATAAAATCTGATTCTCTCTTTGCATAAAACGTATATATTTTACTATGAATTCTAAAGCGAATGTAAATAATGCAGATAAAAATCCCTTAAGATTTAGATTTATTTTTATATATTTCATTTTTGCTTTCATTCGGGATTTCTATACTCTTGAAATTTAAATATTTTTTCATAATTCATTGTTTTACTGGGAAGAACAGAAAATACTATAAAAGGATACAAAAATATTGAATAAAATTTAGATAATATCAAATTACCTAATTTTTAAATAAATTTCCTACTAAGTGTATATAATTACTTCGATAATCATAAGCTATTATAATTTTTATTCAACGTGTACTTAAATAATTAACCACCGCTTCTCCAATTGCAAGCTAATGAAGTAAAATTAACTAAAATAATAATTATGCTTATTATTTTTTAATATTGTTTATCATTAATTGTTTTTCCTCGATAAAATAAGATTACCTGATCTCGTCACTTATGAAAAAACAACCTGCTATTCAGCTTGAAATTATATAACTTTCAACGTGTTACAATCTCTCAAAAGTACGAAACATATCAATATTTGATATATTATGAGAATTAAGACAATAATATAGTTAGCTTTATAATTCATTCAATGTTAATATATGCATAATAAAAATATCCTGCTTTATCTGAGCACATTAAGATAGTCTTTTTAAATATTCATCATTTCATCCAAAACCACAATGGAGCCATCAAATAGTAAACGGCATATTGTCATCATTGTATGAAAGCCATTCCTCATCTAATGTTCCTGTATAAAAATTTTTTGAATGTTGGGCTAAAATTCGAACCGGAGTCCTCCACAACGGCAGGCTGACTTCTATTGCCTCTTTTATCAGATTGTTAAGCTTATAATTTGGATAGATATATGAAAAAGATTGCATTTAAAAATTTATTTCAATGTTATAAATTTGATTAAATGACTTCGTGTAATGTTTATATTGAAATGAAGTTGATATAATAGTATGAGGTAAATTCATAGACTCAGTACAGAACATATTGAGTCTTACAAAATAGAACATCGTGTATTGACATTTAATATTTTAACTTGATTGGGTAAAGATTATATGGAAATTATCTTTAAAAGCGTACTTACTACAATATAAAAATATTGATCAGAAAGTTTTTTCGAAAAAAATGTCGAATTTCTTTGACATTTAGAAAATAGTAATGTAACAGGATACTTATATATGTCTAATATACTGTATATATAAAACGTACGTATATAAAACGTATATAAAAAAATCTGAAGTTAATGTTTATTGTCTAGGTTTTACGTAATTTACTGTAATGCGTAATATTTAAAGTTATTTATAAAATTATACTTATTAGACTTAAATTTATAAGATAGTGTTTTTAATGTCAAAATATACTTTCAAAAACTAATTTTATTTAATGTTAAAAATTAAAGGAAAAATAATCTCTAAATATAATTTATATTTTTAATTCAATTTTGTATATGCTCAGTGTAAGTAGATTTCCTCGGAACTTTTAAAACATTTACGGGATACTGTATGAAATACAGTAAACCATTAGCTAAATTAATGTTATTTGTTTATATTTTTTAGTTATAAATTTAGAAATCAGTCTCTCAGAAAAATATTAATTTTATCATATTCTATTGTCAAACGGTTTAGGTTGAATGCATCCATTTAAATATTCAATGATTAATAAAATTATTTCATTTTATATATAATTTTATAAATAAAATTTATTAAATAAATGCGAAAAAACGTGACTTTACTTTATGCTCTATTTGTTCATTTTTATGCTTTATAATTTTCCTTAATTTTGACAATATTTTGTCTATGATATAACTTCTTTAATAATTTTTAAGGAAAGAGAAGAAAGGATATAAAAGTATATTAGAAACACTGCACACTAGATTAGAAGTAAGTATAGGTATTAATTTTCAACTTTTATCGTTAACATAAATACTTAAAGATTCCTTTTGCTTCATTTTATCTCTCTTCTAACCCGTGCCTTGATAGTTGTATGCGTAATATGATCGACTTATATTATCTGATGACTTAATGAGATGATGCAAACATCCACTTTACACTGGTTATGCAAAATATGTGATTATGATTGAAGATTGGTAGAAATGTTTATAAAAATTTTTTAAAGAATTTTATTATATGTATCTTTCTTCAATTAATTATTTTATAATAAAAACATAAATTGTATGCAATCCTTATCGCGTAATTTAGCCTATTTTTATAAACTTAATTGAATCTTACTCTATTATAAAATTCGAAAGATATAAAATCTTTTGAGAAATTGTAAAATTATTCAAATCGTCTTCGGTTATTTCAAAAATATGATATCTTTATTCTTTAGACTGTAAATATAACACAATAAGAAAGTTTTCTAGAATTAAAATGGATGTTTTTTAATGAACGACGAGAGTTTTTTGCATTGTTGAACAGAAAACTCATTCACATTTTAAAATAACACTTAGAACAGAAAAATCTTTCCGTTCTAAAACTTGAAGATTTGAAAATTGACAACAAGATACTTAAAAGAAAGCACTATCTCTGTAGATATACAAGGGAAAGAGATTTCTACTACCAAATCTTTTAGTGCCTTTAAAATCTACTCGAATGGATAAAAATTCTTTTCAGTCTACCGAACGCGATACTGTTTAAATTCTTTATAGAAGTAAGAATATTTTACGACCAACTCTAAACACTGTCACGAATTCAATAAACATTTTTTCTCTTTTCAATTGAATTATTAATGTTTTTGACGCGTTATAAATCACAATTATTTAACTCTATCTTCACTTTATTTTTGTAAATGTCTTTTTTATCCGTTAATGTGATATTGTTATGGTTTTTCTTTATTTTCCGACAATAAATGCTTTTCAATGTGTGTATTTTAAAATTGTTTATATTTTTTAATATAATTAATAATTCTATTGATTTTTGTTTAATAATAGGTAAAGTTAAACGTTTTCTTAAAGCGTATTCAATAAATTATCAAAATTAAATAATATTTTAATATTTATTAGAGTAGATGATTCAATTAATTTATCTTACGTAAACTTTTTATTTAAATAGCTTAAACTTTAGAATATGAATTTTAATTCATCTAGAAATAAAAACAATTATTTAAAGTAAAAATATAATTTATTAAGTCTACTTTTTAATGTAGATACGTACTATACGTAAGGAATAATTTTAAATTAAAAATTATTCATTACGCATAGTATCATACTATTGAGTATTTTAAATATTCTTATTTTCTTGCTTAGATTATATAAATTTTGTGTACACTAATTCAAATAAAACGTAGTTATCTTTTCTCCCTGGAGATTCGATAGCTATCTTGAAATAAATCATTTGAATTAAAAAATTATTTTATAACAAAATCATGAAACATAATAAAATATTCTTACACATACCGTTAATCGTAAAAAATATAAATATTAAAATTCACGAAAGTTTCTTTAGTTGATTATTTGAAAATATAATAATTGCCAAACTGAAAAATATATAGTTGGAATTGGTTAATTACGTTCTATAATATAATTTCCAATTTATATTTATCAATAAAAAGAAATTTCTATACAACATTTTGTCATGTAAATATATATTTCAAACGTTCATTTTGTTATTTCTTATTACAGTATCTACTATGTTTGTAAATGTTTTGATTCGTCTATAACAAAGAATGAATACTGTATTATTATTCTTAGTTTGCATATTACTTACTGTAGTTTTGACGATAAGTAATCACATGTATAAGAAACAATTTAAAAACATTTCTATATTACATTAAAACATATATACATTTATAAAGTTATTTGTCTTTATTTTTAAACTTACTCATTATCATTTTCATTTTAATGGAATAAATGTTATTTTTATGTTTTCCCCAGATATAAATATTTTATGAATTTATTTAGGTATTTCTTACTAGCGTTCATGTAGTATTAAATTGATATAGCAATTACAAACAATGCTTTATATCCTGAATAACATTATAAGTTATATTTAATGTAGTAAAAATGATTAAAATGTTAGAAATCACACCTGTATGATAAAATAATTCTATAATACTAAAAAATTTATAATTTTGTATGTTTGATAATTACAATAAAAACGTTCGTAATATAAATATTATTTAATTATTAAGTTTTGTTACATAAAATAATACATTTAATACAAAACTGCTTTCCTTTATTATTCGCTCTGTCGGATTTTGGAATTTTTTTTTTGTTTTTTTTTTTGCTCGACAAAGTTTTCTTTCTTTCTGATATGTTTCCATTGATATGCTGTATTCTGCTCGACTGATCTTCCTCCTCTCCATTTCTTGTATTTCTATACACGAAAGATTCTTTTCTTATATACTCTTTTTTTCTCCTGCTTTTCTGAAATATTTATGTTCTCCTTCTTTTATTTCAAAGTAATTTTGTGTAAAGCTGAATTTTTCAAAGTATTTGTAGTTTATAAATTTTAATATTCTAATTAAATAATAGCAATTTTAAATACATTTTATTTTTATATTCAAAAGTAAAAAGCTGTAATTCTCTGCTGCTTAATGTTTTTTTGTATTTGATTTCCATATACGAGTTTATAATTTTATTGAAATTTTCATTCTCTTGTGTTATACTAAATTTCCATAGCCTCTGTTTTATTCTACAAATCAGGAAAATAATTAATATTCATTCATCTCGCTTAAAAATTTGCATGTATTAAAGTTAATTAGTTAATGGGATTTTCTCATTATTTAACATTTGTTATTTTAATATTTTAATTTTTAACTTATTATTGAGAATATTAATATAACTTTTCACTATTTTAAGTTTCACAAACTCAAACAAACAAATCCAGGAACTTTAAGAAAAGTTTAAGTATTTTAATTTTTAAAAATCAGATCTATATAAAAATATGTTACGACATATTAAGTAGAAAAATATGCTTGAAATGATGTAACTATTAAACTCAAATTTATTTGTTTACTGTTTAAATAGTCAAACAAATTTGGCGGATTTATAAGCTGGAATACTATTTAGTCGTAATAAGAGTATGGAATTTTATTATTAATATAGTAATGTAATAAATATCCATTTTTACATCAAGAAAATACGTTCAAACAATGATAATTTAGAATAAATTTTATTCGGAATTTGTAAAAATTCAGAAATTCCTTTTCACATCAATAAGTTTTTTTGATACTTAAAGTATTTTTCTGATCATTTTAAAAATAATAATGTAACGTTATAACAAAATTATGTCGTAAAAATATAAATTGCATCTGTTATAACTACTTTAGCATTTAGTATAACATCAACTATGGTTAAAAATTTCGGTTTAATTCTTAATAGATTAGGTTTAATTTAGAAATATCTTTTTGAATTTAGAAAATCTTTTATTTTGTATTTATATGTATTTCTGCTTAACTATAATTCAAACATATTCATTTTTAAAATTGAATTTAAATGGAAATATATCTAAAACTATTGATACACTTCAACAACTTCCTGCATACTGAAAATAAAACACACTAATATTAAAATAAATAAGACAATTAATAAAAATATGATAAATTTGATAATAATAACTACTAATTAGTTGAACAATTTCCGGTAATTAGGATTTAATTTGGAATATGTAACTTACTCTCTTTATTGCTGATATATAATATACAGAATATATTTCTTTTTCTCTTTATGTTAAGTTTATTTTTTCGGGATTTTAGGACATAAAAAAGATATAGTATCTCCGTTATGGGTTCAAAACTCCCTTGCGGATGTCAACTCCAATGGACAAAGAATAATGGAACCGAAACATTCCATGAAAAATCCTAGGATAGTAAAAAAGTTCGTTTCCAGTAATTCATTTTACTTTGCAGGAATTGATCTCCAGTATCATTAGAGATGAAAACTAATCATTTGTTTATTCTTATTCGTTCCTTATTCTTTGTTAATTAATACAAAGATAATACCGTTGGTCAGAAATACCTTCCCCAACAAGCAATATAATTCCTTATAAACACAAAGGATACAAATCATTTTAAAATAAAATTTACAAACACTATATTTTTAAAACCTTAAAACCTACATGTAAAATATGTTCGTAATTATATGTATTATTAATGACTAATTTGTTATCTTTTAAATTATAAATCATTAAACATTAATATATTTAGTATTAGTTCTAAATTAACCACTCGAAAATCTTAATCGCAGTTAATAAACATTTCGTAAAATAATCTATGCATATTTCCTTGAAAGTCCATTTGACTTTTGGTAAATATACAGTTACGCGCTTTCGAATCATAACTAACATTTATCATTTGTTACTTCGAGTTGTCAAGATTTACGAAAAGGATTAGGCCTATAGTAAGACTGTGCATGTACAAGATAGTATATCATTCTTCAACTATCATGTGTAATAACATATGCAAGTCTCAAAACTATATAAAATAAATCATTGTGTCAGCTCAATTTAGAGCTGTAATTATTCCTCTAACTTTTGTAAAATATTTTTATGTTAAATACGATTTCGAAAAACACTTCTAAGGATTGTAAGGATTCACAATACAGTACGTATGACAATACATTACTCTAAATTCTTTTATAAATATTTTACAATTTCTTATTTAGTTAGATCGAATTTTTTCATTCGATGTTAGCTCTCAAGAACATGCAAATATCTTATCGTTATTATTTTTTTTATTTTTGAAACAGTAACCTAAGTAATTATCAAGAATTGCTTTTAAAACTAATTATATGAATAAGATTAAATTTACATAGTGTTGAAACAGGTCGCAATGTATTTTTAAAACTGTAGAAGACAAATAATGAACATAGAGTATAATGAACAATATTTCACATAAAATTACTATAATATTAAAGGTATAGTCTGTATGTATATATATATATATATATACTATAACTTTAATAATTATATAATATATGATGATACAATATATTACGATATATATGATAATTATAAATAATTATATACACTATATATATACCCTATTATTATTATCGTTGGTATCGTTTACATTGGAAATCTTAATCTTTAGTGCTTAATTTAACTCGTATTGGGAATTAGTCGTTTTTGTGCTATTGAGTCATACATCAAGGTAATTTTACGTATGATGTCACATAATAAACCGAGTAAATGTTATTGACATCATATAGTCCTATGTCGTCATATGTCAAATAATTTATTACTTACGTTAAGTCATCATGATGCGTGTTATCTTCGTGTAAAATAATTAATCCATAAAGTGCTGCATATTGAGAAGCTTTCTTAATTTAAATTCGGAGCAATAAGCATCAGATCAAAGGAGATTAAATGTAATCAAATAAATCTGTTACCGTTAAATCTTGAAATTTTTTCTTTGAGACAAATCGCATAATCTAAATTGATCACAAATACTTAATTAAGTGACATACATATAATTAATTATATCAGGATTATTCAAGAGCATGTTTGAGGAAAGCGATGACGCACACGTCACATCACTAAGTACTTAGCAATTAAACCAACTACGGCCCGACTTAACCAGTTATAATCTATTATTTTAATTAACAAAATATTTCTCTAAAAGTTGTTTGGACTACTGAACTATTAGTTAATAAAATTTTACTATATTATTATTTAGATTACATCAAAGTACACAAATGTATATATTCTTTTTGTTTGAATTGTTAAATAAAATTGACAAATCGACAAAATTTGGGTAGATTATGTTTATGGAAAGATATATTATTTTTTAGTTCTTTCTTCATTATTTGAGATCGATTGAGCCTAATTTCCATAAGATTTTACTTGTAATTTTTTTTTATTCGGTCGATATCGATCTAAAACTAGAAGCGTATCAATTCAAACTTTGTATATTTACTAACAAATATAACATTTCATTAATTTTTTCTCTTGTTCTTGTTTATCTTCACTAATAATTCTTTATTTGTCGTTATTTCTATCTGATCGTAATACTACACACAATATTAAAATTTATACATAGAAAATATTAAATGTTATTTTTTAAGTTATATTTTAATTTAATATGGTTTTAATCGATGATTCGATCAAGAAAATGTGTCAAGAAAATTATATGTCAAGAAAATCAATAATTTTTATTGATTTTCTTGACACATAAAATGAAAGATAAAAAATTAAGCTAATTTGTGTACTATATATGTATATATTACATAAATTAGCTTACTGCCATATTATTCATATACGTACTGTAATTTCAAAAGCTTCTCGTGAACACTTTCTTTATTCAGATTTGCTATACGTTTTTGTGCGTGTATCCAATTGTATGACGGCAATTTCTTGTTACAATCTTTACTGTTTTGTAAATAGCTTTACAACAACCAAACATTTTATACTCAATTGTCTTATTTTCGTTATAATCTTCTTTCGGAAGAATCGCTGAATACTTTAATGGAAGTTTGTTACGACATATGTAAACAGGTATGGTGCATTTATAGTCTAGTTTACTGATCTGGTAAAATACTCGATGTTCTTATTATCGTTTTCAATTGTTTCTTTACCAAGAATGCACTATACTTCATTCAAATTTTGTATGGTATTTAAACTGTGGTGTTTCTATTTAAACGTTTTAAAAATGAAATACTAATACATGAAAGAAGTATGATTAAGATTTATTATGGATGATGGCAACATATAATACTGTATCTTTATTCAAAATTGCGAAGAATACAACAAAGTCGTTACATGTTTTCCACTTATTGCAAAGACTTGCAAGATTTTTTGGAACACAGTTTTATTTTATCTACTGTTTGCATTACATGTTTCGTCCATCTGTGTGGCCCTCTTCTGATATATATTGCTGACAACTCCTTTAAAACTATATTATACAATAAATTCTAAAATAACTTTTTACTATAATATAATTTTATAGAAATTATGTCAGCAATATACATCTGAAGAGGGTCACACAGATGGTCGAAACATGTAACGTGATCAATATATAAAGTAAGACTGTGTTTAAAATACCTTGCAATTCTTTATGATTCGGGAAACAAGAGTCGACATCATTGTATTTCTTGCAAGTTCGAAAAGAAGAGTGATTATGTAATAAAGAATATAATTTTAAAAATGTGAATGAAATATTTACCAAACGAAGGTGATCTAGAAATATAAATTATTTTAAAAGATGAAATTGCTTAGCCTATCAAATAAAGTAGGTAGTAGTAGTAGTTCTTCCAATGCTGGGTAGCATACCTGGAAGCAATTATCTTCCATCGATTTCGATCATGGGCGAGGGCTTCAACTTCCTCCCACGTTATATTGAGCATCTTCAAATCTTGAAAAAAAGTTCTACTCCAAGTATTCCTGGGGCGTCCTCGTGGTCGTTTGGCACCGGGGGACCCATTTCATGGCTGTCTTAGGTATCCTATTGTTCTCCATACAAAAAATGTGGGGCGATAAGTCGAACTCTTCTACAGGCGACAATGTTATAAAGTTTGCACATTTCACTCTTTCTCCGAAGGAGTGGGATGTGCAAACTTCAAAACATATCAAATAAAAATTTTGTAAATTTAAAAAAATTTTCAAATTCAAATTTTATCTCAGAGTCGATAAAGACTAGATTTAAACTTGGATTCGTCGTCTGAAAATACTTGACTTTTCCCAAACCATCCATGTAGAATATACATATATATATATTTTAATATTTATTTTGTATTCTAGTACTTTATCAATTAACAGGACTTATTAATTAAACAATATTTAATCGTGTAGTATATTATTTGCATACCAATGAGTAGCATTGAACATACGATAAAAAATATCACTAGAAGAAATAATGTAATAAACTATATTATAATCCTTCAATTTATGCTTTGAAAAATTTGAAATATTTTCACAAATATTCGCATATAATATATATTGATAATATTTCTCATGGTATTTTATATAATGTTTTTAAATTCTTTTAGTTGATAATTTTTTTAGTTGTGAATAGATTATGGTGCGATCCATAAAGGGATTAAAGCCAAATACTTGTAAAGCTTAATAATATTAAATAATCAAATTAAAAACATTTGAAATTTATTTTTAAAAATAAGTAAAAAAAGTTCTTGAAATTAAAATAATTCTAAATCTAAACTTTTTTAACGATTTATTTTGCCATTAATAATTTAATTTAATAGATTATAATCATAAATTACAACCAAATAAAATAATATAAGGTTAACTAAAAATATATTTTGTATAATTTAAAATGAAATCATATTATAAATGTGACTTTAAGTTTTGTAAAAAATAAATATTAAATTATATTTCGGAAAACTTGAATTTCTTATTTCTAATTAACATATAGATTCTTTATAATTATGAAAAGGGAAAATTTATTTCCTACAATTTATTATTACTGATTTTCTAAAAATTATGATTATGAATGAAAATAATAACTTATTGTAACTTTATCAGATATCTTCGTTTACAATTTAAATATTATTTCTTTATACATTAATCAATTATCACCGATATTAAATGNTATCTAATATTATACATTTTATTTTAATAAAAATTATTTCTTTAAAATAAAAAGTAATTTTAAATATCATTAAAGGCAATATTTTAAAAGAATCTTATAACTATTGTAGTTAAATAAGAAATTTTTAATGAATTTTTTCATGTCGTTGAGTATTTACTGTTTCTGTGTTATCGAGTATTCACTCGATAACACAGCTAGAATGTCCATCAGGGAAGACAAGCAATATAATGAAAGAATTGTCAGATTCTACTTAACGAAGATTAACGAGATCTCTTCCTATCAATCCTACGATGATCCTTTTTAAAGGTTACTAGGAAATAAAAGAAAGTTTGAATGTGTTGAGATTATTATTGAATGGGGTGAAGCATACGTGATAAGAATATATATGAAAGACAAGGAGTTTCAGATTGGATATATGTCAACAGAATATTAATATTGTTTATCTCATTCGATGAACTCGACTTTATTTCTTCAAAAAATCTTATTACTTGTCATTTTTATCAAAGAATCTAAGTTTAAAATTTATAAATACAGATAAAATTATTGATTTTTTATAGAGTTTTTTCCATGTAAAATTTCTTTTATGTAAGTAATATTGAAAAAAAATACATTACTTCGATAAATTAAAAATTTACAAATTTGCAAATAAACCATCTAACTAATTACATGTTACAAAAGATACTATACACTCATTTTATAATTTTACAAAGTTAATTTATTATTCAATTTATCTTCTAACTCATTTCGTAATTTTATAAATTGAATTACAAATTTCCTTTATAAGTTTCCTTTATAAAATTATAAGAAATAAAATAAATTATTAATATTTTATTAGTTAGTTTATTTTTTAAAGTAAATATTTAATATACTTAAAATCTCATAACTTATATAATTAGAGAAGCTAAATGAAGTTTTCACAAGTTTCTCTATTGTCTATTCGTTGTATAGTTGTAGAAACTTTTTATGAGCTAACGTGAGACAAAACAAGGTCTATAATTTCGAATCTTACGTGGAAATTTTATCTAATCGACAGAAGTTTACCATTTCTTCAATTCCAAGAAAGTTTAAGTGAACTCCATTAGTGAGAAGATAATAGCGACTGTGCGTTGGGACGAGAAGGAATTGCTCCATGTGGAATTTTATATAGAATGACAGTCAATTCTCAAACATATTGTTTTGCTTCAAAGGATCTTAAACAGGTAATTCGTTGCAAAGACCAAGTCAATTGCCACCAGGGATTGCATTTTTTACGATAATTTACTTTCACGTTTGTTCAATATACAACGTTAAAATGAAGCAATTCGAAAAGTGAAACGTCTACCCTCTTTTTAATGTTGGTTTTATTTAATTCTGAATGATTTCAATGCCTTAATATTTTCTAAAAATATTATTTAGTATAAAGTTCAAAATTTCAAAATAGAAAATTATGTTTCTTAGAAAGTTAATTTGATTGAAATGAAAAATATATTTATAAGTTATCCGTTATCCCTATTATAAATTAGCATATAATGTTTTAATATTGTAATAGTATTGATGCTTTAAATAAACTTTATATATTTAGTTTTAATAATATATTTTAATTTTTTTCGAAACTTGTAATTTAGAATTGTTTGCTTCAAATCTCAAAATGTTCTGGATTTTGTCCAATTGCATAAATCATATTCTTAACCTCAGACAACCTGAGTTGTTGAAAGGTTTATATTTTTATTTATCTCTCCACCCGCATCATTAACTTCACATAAACTAACCTTTATATAAGTATGCGGATATGATAATTGTTGACAACTGTAATTTCGTAATTAAAAACTGCAATTCGTAAATTTGAATTTTCTATAAATATTTAAATACATTCTAGTCATTGTTTAAACAAAGTTTGTCAAATTTACACTTAAATAATATTAAAAAAAATTATTTATTTATTTTAAAATACTATTAAAAATTGGCATTTCTTTTTCGAATAATTTTTAAAATAAAATGAAAAAATTAATTTATACAAATATAACTACTAATTACTTTGAAAAAATACAACAAAAGCATCTCATTCTATTATTTGTAGGTGAATAATTATCGTATATTCAATCGTTTGATAATACATAATTCAAGATTTATCTTTAATAGAAGATTTACAGTATAAATGCAATTCATTGTCGAATAGTAAAAGCTACGTACAAATGATACTTTCTAGTTTAGAGACGATCATTATGGCCTCTAATGGATTTCAATTGTAAACGTTTTTTGTCGCTAAAACAACTTCTAGAATTAGACGATGATTTATGAAGTCATCGAGTAAATTGGCTTTAATATTTACTTTATTAGGATTTCTCATCTCTTAACTTTTAAATTAATAAATAGTCAAATTATTGAAATATATATAATGCTGCAACCGCTATCCTTTTTTATTTTATTTGCAAAATTTAATGCTTATTTTCTAAATTTTAATTTATGTTGTCTTAACTATAATTATAATTATTAGTAATGATTAATTTTAATAATGCTTTTTAAATTAATATTTCGTTATACAGTAATTCAATGCAATAATTTTCTCAAACCATAGGCATATTACTTTACAATTGTTAAGAATTGTTTATATTGTTCGACCACACTATAATTTGATCTGACAGGTAATGAGTATGCTTAAATCCTTTTAGTGCCCTTAGATTGAAAAATAGACAAATGAATTACTTCTTTCATAACATTTTTCATTATAATTAGGCTATATAGGGTGACCCACGCGAGACTAATCTTTTAAAATTGCGAATATCCATATTCCCGAATGCCCTAAGCAGCATATCGCTGTCGATGACAGCAATTTCACGCTGGATATTTTTTTTTCAGTTTTCCGATGGTCCTGGGTTTATTTGCATAAACGTGGCTTTTTAAATGTCCCCATAGAAAAAAAATCTGGCGAACTTAAATCGGGCGATCGCGGTGGCCATAAACCAATCGAGACAACCCTATCTCCATAAAACGACTTGATCTCTTCCATAATGGCATGAGAGGTACGGATATCCTTGCTCCACTTTATAGCATCCATTCAATTCTGCATGAATTAGTGAATATTTTGAGTCCTATTTTGGTTTTGTATTGTTGCACGTGTTGCAGAATTATTCACAATTTTATAGGGTCAGTCCGAGTGAGATCTCCTGTATACATAGATAAACTAAAACATACTCATTTGAAAATTCAATCTGTATTTTTATCTACACAGAGCCCTAATAGTATTGTATACTAAAGTGAAATACATATAAAATGTATAGCCACTCCTCACTTAACGACCTCCCAGACTTACGACCAGCAGTCCTGCGCAGGGAATCTCCATTCTCATTTTGAATCTCGGAAATCTCCTTTCATAATCTTAGTCTTGTTTCCGCAGTCGGTCAGTATTTACTACACGAAACGTTTGGAATCTCTAAACTTATATATAGGGGCGGATCTACATAGGGACTAATAGGGCTTAAGCACTGGGCCCCAAGTATCAAAGGCTTACAAAGATTGAATTATTATCATAAATTTTTAATACTTTTTCGTTAAAATGAGCACTTATCGTATAGTAAAAATAGTTAATATTAATAATACTGTATAATAACAATTGTAATTAATAGTATTATTTGTTTTATTGTAATGATTTGTTTTATTGATAACTCAGATGATAACTTTGTTGATGACTTGGGGCCATTACCTCTATTTGAAGGATTTGATAACTTTTTTCAAAATCAATGCACTTTAATTTTTTTATATATTTTAATAACTTTTGCTTATTTATATTTTTATGTTCTGTAATACGTAGGCTAAGAGATTTAAATTAATGCAAAGTTATCAAGTTGGAGTTTCCTTTACATCATTTCTTTATCAAGAATAAATAAAACAATTATGCTTCTCGTTAATTGACCAATCCCTTTAACTACGTAGTCGTTAGGAACGGAACTCAGTCGTTAAGTAAGGAGTGCCTGTACTGTACTTAAAGTCAGTATTATACTACATAAATTATATTTAATCAATATAAAATATAGTAACGATTCAATTTACGAATGTATATAAATTTGATTGTCCAACTGCCATACTTTCCGTTTTTGTTTCAAAATGTATAAGCTGATTGCGTAAAATATGAAATTTTATTCGTATCGTATTTGAAATTTGTATTGTATCTACATAAAGATATGCTTACGTAAAGTTTAACGTAATCTTTTCATAAATTAATTTTAAAAGGATTAATAACATCTTTCTAAATTGTTTGTTAATTCAGAGATTAAATTGAGGTAATTAATTTGAAAATTTATTTTAGTTTGTTTATGTTTTATCATTAATTAATTAATGTCCTTGTTTCTTCTTCCATGCTTTTGAAAATTATTTAGAACACAAAAAATATTTATTAACTTGAATTATATCACGAAGACTTAATAATACTTTTTTAGAACAAAAATTTCTTCAAGTCTAAAAAAATTGTTTATACTAAAATGTCTTGGGACATATCATATCGTCATCAATGATTTACAGTCACATTTTTTCCATATTCTGAAAAACTTAAAATTCTGTTATTATAAAAACATGTTTAAAACTAGACGTTTGACAGTTATATTTTCAATATGTTTGTATAACGATAGACTTTTATATTTTTCAGAATACTGAATGAATACAACTTTAAATCGTTGTTATATCACGAAAACTTTTCATTGTAAAACATTTTTTTACGCTTCTTGAAGAAAGTCTGATGTTGTTCCCAAATTTAATACGGAGTTGTTATTTAATATTGTTAAATACTTTTTAAGCTTTTATTTAAATTATTTTCAGATTCTTTCTACCTAAATATAAAATGATATTCTACGTTTAGTTTTGCTTCACAACTGACTTTAAAAAAGTAAATTGTAAGGAATTTCGCTATTTGATAATTATGATTACGATAATTTATTGAATTTCTGTTACCTATGTTCAATTTAATAAACTAAATAACAATGTTTTTCAAATATTGTTTATTATAAACTATTCATCAATAGAACAACTTCAATTGATGGACGTATTAAATGGACAACTTTCGTTTTCGCAAAACAAATTTGAGGCTGGCGTGATCTTTTATTCACGCAAGCCATCTAAAAACGTACAAAAGATAAAAGAATTTAAGAATGTTTTAAATTTCTAAAAAAGATATTATTTAACAATAGCATACACATCATGAATCTCAGTACGAACTCTATAAAGAATATTCGGTAGGAAGATTGGATTTCCGGTTTGTAATGTTCGTAACAGACTGAAGAATTGATAAGTTTAGATTAGTTATTAATTTGAAAATAAATCCTGAACGTAAACTATGTCTATTGTTTAAACTTCGAAAGATGTACTTGATGATATAGATAGATAATGATTATAAAACACTTTTTTGACATTTCAGGGACAAAAATTACGTCAAATAGTTTAAAATTGTGATTATACAAGCTAAATTCAGTGGTTTGTTTGAATAAAAATACTCCTTCAAATTTTTTTATTAATATTTGAATACCGAAATGTTTTTCATTAGTAAGTATATAATGTTTTATTAGTTTTTCTATTTAATTTTATTCAATAAATTATGTATCATATAATAAATTATTTAGCATTATGAAGAACCTGTCTCTTAGATACAGGCTGAGATCTGATTATTTAATTAATAATAATTTTAAATTAAATTCGAAATAAATAAATAAAGACGAGTTTCGATCACTTTAGTTTTAAACTGTTTTTTTTCCCCACTTGACATCATCACAGTTCTACAGACAACATAACTGTTCTGGGTGACGTTGATGCCAGAATAAATACTGAATCGGGTAATAACTTCAGGAAAAACAATAATAAAATCAACAATTGTCGCTTTTCTAACGACAAGAGTTATATCCGGAAGGAATTGAATTCATCAAACTCATTCAGAAAGCTTAAAAAAGAATTTAATTATTGAATTAAATAATTAAATATATAATAATTAAATATTTTAGACGCAAAATAATAACAATTTATAAATTTAGTAGATGTAGTTGTAATCTAAAGATTTCATATAAGTACTGTAAACCATAGCATTTTTACATTTTACTTTTTAAGTTAACTGTAAAAATGCTATGGTTCTATTTTATTTCTACAAAATACAAAATTTTATATTATGTTTTCTAGTATGATAAGTACTGTACTGTACAGTACATAATTATATTTTTCAATTATATTAATAAAAATTAAACTAATGCTAATTAACAATTAAACTAAATACTATAGACTAAAATCGAATTGTGAATTATTTTTCGAAAATATAAATAAATGAAACTTTATGTAACAATTTAAATTTGTAAAAAAAAATTACAAAAATATCTTAGACTATTTCATTATAGTCTACTATAATAATATCAATGCTTAAATTAAAAATGTCATTTTGGTGTGTTAGACTTCTTCATTTATACACAATTTTACTCTTACTGTGAAAGAGTGTACTCGATTGCATAGATCAGCGATTCCCAACCTGTGGTACGCGTACCCCTAGGGGTACGCGATAGGTTGTTTAGGGGTACAGAAAAAAGTTAGTTATTATGGCAGAAAAAATAATATATTATGTATCACAAACTAATAGTATTAAAAAATTATTAGATAAAAAATGTTCCTTGCAACAATCACAACTTTATTATACATTTTTTCTTTTAGGTTTTTTTTCTTTAATTTAAAGTTACAATATGTAAAATTAACAATACACGGGGTTACTCACTAAATTTCTTAAATGAGGGGTACAATCTAGAGATATGACATGTCACGGGGTACGCTAATGAAAAAAGGTTGGGAACCACTGGCATAGATAATTGCTTCTGAATCAGGTTATGTATGAAAACTGCATTCTCCTTTTTTTCATTTGGAATCATTTATCCGCTGATTAGCATTATAGAAACTCGATATTTTACAATATATTTTTAAAAGTAAAAATATACTTTTCACTATCGACGTAGAATTTTGTATAAGAAAATGATGTAAGATGAAATACGATAAGCTTTCCAAGCAAAATTCATAGAAATTATTCCAGTTGCATTCGTCACAGATTCTTTATTCACGTGATGGACATATCAAGCGGAATTCTATTTTTTCAGAAAATAAAAACGAATTTTTCTATAGAATGACAGAATCTCATATTTATTCAAATACGTAAAATAAAAAAAATGAAAATATTGAAAAAACGTATAGAAAATATAAAAAAATATTTTAGACGAATTTTACTAAAATATTTTCATACATTCAATCACCATAGCAAAGTTTGAATTAAGTTTTTCTTTTCTCGAAGGAAATTTAACGTAAATACTGTATTTTAATTTAATATATATATATATCACCGTCAAATGTTTCATAGCCTAACAATTCCCCATTTAAAGATTTTTTAAAACAACATTTCAAATAATTTTTATCATAAGTATTGAAATTAGACAGAATATACTATATAAAACAGATAAATTAATTTTTAAAATATGATTTTTATATTCTACAGTCATAATAGAGTAAGATGTAGGCCTATATGTGTACATCTTACTCTTGTATATCAATAGAGTAATTAATTCCATGTTAATAAAGTAAACGATGAAAGTGATTTATTTAAACTATTATTTAATCTACAATAAATTTATTTAATTAGTTTTTATTTTTATAAACTCTACATAACTAATTTCTATATAAATTCTATTTCTTCGAGTTGCTTTTGTATTTCTTAATGATGATTTACAATGAAATTAGTAATTCATTTATTATTGTAAAATTCAATAATAAAATATATATATATTTTTAAAAAATGTGGGGAATGGAAGTCTTTTTAAAAATATATTAAATGATAAATGAAATTTTAATTACATTTAAAATTTTCTTTATTTAGGATTTAGGATAGTTATGGAAGGGAAAATTCAAAAATTTTAATAATCCAAATGATAATTTATTACTTTTTAATTTATAACATTTTTCTGTTATATAGTTAATGGAAGAATATATAAATTTTAACTAAAGATATGAGGGAAAAGAAATATTCATTCGTTACCGATACGTCTAAAAGAATACAGTATTTCAACGAAAAACTTTCTTAATAGTGCATTACATGATGTGTGCCATTTTACATTAAATTAATACTTTCTTAAATGTGAAATGAAGTAAGCATTTCACTTTTTGTAACAAGGAAAAACATATCCAGAAAGGGACCATTTTTTAATTATTGTAATACAATAGCCAGTTTAAATATATTAATATAATACTCGTAATTTTATCTTTTAGTGATTATATAAAATAAAGCGCATAAATTTATGAAAATGTAACATAATCAAAAAATAATGAAAATATTAAAACATAAATACTGCATATTATTTTAAAAAATGATACTCGTCTTAGTAAAACAAATCTCAATGCTGCCATCACCTGTCGTCACTCTGGATTTGCTACCGCTTCGTAATCACAAATGAATTTCTGTTACACAATTATATAATGATATATCATTAAAAAGTTATTTAAAATTTCATTATTAATTTTTAAATCATTTTTTAAAATTTAATCAATTAATTTCTTCTTCTGTGTTTGTATTCAAAAATTGAACGTATTCTTGTTATATAAATTTATTTAAAACATCTGTAGACCTTTATACACTTCCTGAAATCGTAAATAACTGTAGTATGTGTAATAAACAACATTAAGTGTTAAATGAAATTATCCTAAATTTGTGAAATAATGCATTTCTTCCATTTAATGGAAAATAATTACTAACGTTAATTTATATTTAACTCATGAACAAATGATGCTTTTATATGCATTATGAAAAGTATTTGAATATATTCTGTAATTACTAAGAGAAATACAAGGAATTTTAAACGTGAATCTGAATACTCCTCTGCTTGTAGTAGTTAATATTGTAAATAAATTTTTATAAAATATGTTTAACAATTCATACAAATCTTTTATTGTGCATTACTAACAATGAAATTTTTAGTGGTGTAATTTGTGCAATATGATTGTTAGGAATATAAATAAATAGATTCAATTAATTGTTAAATAGAAAACATAATAAATTTATGTTTTCTATTTAACAATTAATATAATATGTAATAGATAATACTACATATAATATAACTATAACGTGAGAATGGTCAATCTGCTATGGGACGAATGAGATTGAAACCTTCGAAGCATAATATATTTATGTTAAACAAAACGTTTAACTATATGCTTAATGTAATTTTGTAAATAAATTAGACATTTTAAGAAATTTACGTTTAATTAAATGCACAAAAATATTAGATAGTAGAATATGTTAAAATTTCATAAAATCAAGAATATACTAAGGTAATAAAAATTTATCTTATTACAAAGTATTGTAAAGAATGTTAATGGGCTTAATAATTTAAATATACTTTACATACTTATGCGGCATTTACTACTATAAACATATATTTATGACGTTTCAAGATACTAAAAGTTAAAAGATAATGATTACATTAATCTCTACAATTGGTTAAATAAATCAAAACGTGTTGGCAGTTTTAAATCGGTAACATTAGTATAATCTCCAATTATTGTTCCGTTGGTTCTATTTTTTAAATAATATTAATGATTTATGCTTAAAACAGGTCTATTAAATTTAAATTTTAATACTTTATAATAACTAAGTTACTTTGTAAATTAATTTTAAAAAAAGTGGAACAAAATGACTTAAATCGTATATGCAGAAGTATTTAAACATAGCATATCCATTCTATTTAGACTGTAATATATATATGTGTGTCTGTCTGCGTATGTGTGTGAGTGTAGAATGGAAGATAAATAATAAATATACATATATCTCAAATGAATATATATCTATGCTTCTAGCATAAAATGATGTCACACGTTTCTGAAAAATTATTACCAATAAAAATGTCATGAGATTTATGACATATTTAGGATTAGGAAATTAAGTTAAAATTATAAGTTTAATGTTACTACAGTGTTTACAGTTAAAATTTTAATCAGATTTTGTAATATGAGATACAAAGATTTTCAGCGTTAGGGTATAAGATATAAAATATTCGTAGCTTACAACTCAGAAATATTCCAAAATTCAATCATTTTGCTTCATTTACCATCGTACTTCCGAAATAAGTAAGTTCACTTACTTGAAAATTCTTGATTATCATAAAATTTGTACTTGACAACCACATAACACAATATATTGATATTTAGTTCAAGAATTTTATTTTTTTTTATTAAACTATAGCCATATATATATTTATGATCTTATATAACAGTAACATTTATGACTATCTTACTGTTGTAGGCAATGGACCGAAACAACAATATTTTCGGGTCAAGCCCCAAGATAGAGAAGCAGTTGAAGGAGAAACGGTCGAGTTTCAGTGTCATGTTGAAAACGTAGGTGGAGATGTCCAGTGGAGCAAAGACGGATTTTTATTAGGTAAGTCAGTGCAGAGAAATAAAATATCATCATTCATACCCCATAGGTTTATTGCATTACTATTAGATTATAAAAACATATATATTAATATATAGTTTTGCTACATAATATCAATAAGATATAAAACGAATTGGTATACATTTATGAATGAATGTAAAAAATAGTTTTATTAGTACAGCTGAAAATTTGTAATGTTCGAATTTTCTTCAGTACTAGGAAAATCTAATACAATATAAAACATTAAATATTTGTATAACTTGATATAAAAAAGTGAAACTCCATAATCGTGAAGCAAATTCTATATCTTCTTAGCTGTAGAACTATATACAGTATTTCTTTTAAAATATAAGTTCTGTACTGTTGAATTCTATTTATTATCAATGAACAATAGCTTCAAGCTTTAAAAACTATTCAAAGTTATAAATCTAAATGGACCTCCATTAAATAAAGTTATAACAGATTTGATGATGAATAACTTAGAATGCATCAATCAAAAATTATATTTTAAAAATCTTCTTATTAAAGCTTTAATATTTATAATTCCATCTTTACTAATGTTATTAAATTATAAAANTTAAAATCTCATAACTTATATAATTAGAGAAGCTAAATGAAGTTTTCACAAGTTTCTCTATTGTCTATTCGTTGTATAGTTGTAGAAACTTTTTATGAGCTAACGTGAGACAAAACAAGGTCTATAATTTCGAATCTTACGTGGAAATTTTATCTAATCGACAGAAGTTTACCATTTCTTCAATTCCAAGAAAGTTTAAGTGAACTCCATTAGTGAGAAGATAATAGCGACTGTGCGTTGGGACGAGAAGGAATTGCTCCATGTGGAATTTTATATAGAATGACAGTCAATTCTCAAACATATTGTTTTGCTTCAAAGGATCTTAAACAGGTAATTCGTTGCAAAGACCAAGTCAATTGCCACCAGGGATTGCATTTTTTACGATAATTTACTTTCACGTTTGTTCAATATACAACGTTAAAATGAAGCAATTCGAAAAGTGAAACGTCTACCCTCTTTTTAATGTTGGTTTTATTTAATTCTGAATGATTTCAATGCCTTAATATTTTCTAAAAATATTATTTAGTATAAAGTTCAAAATTTCAAAATAGAAAATTATGTTTCTTAGAAAGTTAATTTGATTGAAATGAAAAATATATTTATAAGTTATCCGTTATCCCTATTATAAATTAGCATATAATGTTTTAATATTGTAATAGTATTGATGCTTTAAATAAACTTTATATATTTAGTTTTAATAATATATTTTAATTTTTTTCGAAACTTGTAATTTAGAATTGTTTGCTTCAAATCTCAAAATGTTCTGGATTTTGTCCAATTGCATAAATCATATTCTTAACCTCAGACAACCTGAGTTGTTGAAAGGTTTATATTTTTATTTATCTCTCCACCCGCATCATTAACTTCACATAAACTAACCTTTATATAAGTATGCGGATATGATAATTGTTGACAACTGTAATTTCGTAATTAAAAACTGCAATTCGTAAATTTGAATTTTCTATAAATATTTAAATACATTCTAGTCATTGTTTAAACAAAGTTTGTCAAATTTACACTTAAATAATATTAAAAAAAATTATTTATTTATTTTAAAATACTATTAAAAATTGGCATTTCTTTTTCGAATAATTTTTAAAATAAAATGAAAAAATTAATTTATACAAATATAACTACTAATTACTTTGAAAAAATACAACAAAAGCATCTCATTCTATTATTTGTAGGTGAATAATTATCGTATATTCAATCGTTTGATAATACATAATTCAAGATTTATCTTTAATAGAAGATTTACAGTATAAATGCAATTCATTGTCGAATAGTAAAAGCTACGTACAAATGATACTTTCTAGTTTAGAGACGATCATTATGGCCTCTAATGGATTTCAATTGTAAACGTTTTTTGTCGCTAAAACAACTTCTAGAATTAGACGATGATTTATGAAGTCATCGAGTAAATTGGCTTTAATATTTACTTTATTAGGATTTCTCATCTCTTAACTTTTAAATTAATAAATAGTCAAATTATTGAAATATATATAATGCTGCAACCGCTATCCTTTTTTATTTTATTTGCAAAATTTAATGCTTATTTTCTAAATTTTAATTTATGTTGTCTTAACTATAATTATAATTATTAGTAATGATTAATTTTAATAATGCTTTTTAAATTAATATTTCGTTATACAGTAATTCAATGCAATAATTTTCTCAAACCATAGGCATATTACTTTACAATTGTTAAGAATTGTTTATATTGTTCGACCACACTATAATTTGATCTGACAGGTAATGAGTATGCTTAAATCCTTTTAGTGCCCTTAGATTGAAAAATAGACAAATGAATTACTTCTTTCATAACATTTTTCATTATAATTAGGCTATATAGGGTGACCCACGCGAGACTAATCTTTTAAAATTGCGAATATCCATATTCCCGAATGCCCTAAGCAGCATATCGCTGTCGATGACAGCAATTTCACGCTGGATATTTTTTTTTCAGTTTTCCGATGGTCCTGGGTTTATTTGCATAAACGTGGCTTTTTAAATGTCCCCATAGAAAAAAAATCTGGCGAACTTAAATCGGGCGATCGCGGTGGCCATAAACCAGTCGAGACAACCCTATCTCCATAAAACGACTTGATCTCTTCCATAATGGCATGAGAGGTACGGATATCCTTGCTCCACTTTATAGCATCCATTCAATTCTGCATGAATTAGTGAATATTTTGAGTCCTATTTTGGTTTTGTATTGTTGCACGTGTTGCAGAATTATTCACAATTTTATAGGGTCAGTCCGAGTGAGATCTCCTGTATACATAGATAAACTAAAACATACTCATTTGAAAATTCAATCTGTATTTTTATCTACACAGAGCCCTAATAGTATTGTATACTAAAGTGAAATACATATAAAATGTATAGCCACTCCTCACTTAACGACCTCCCAGACTTACGACCAGCAGTCCTGCGCAGGGAATCTCCATTCTCATTTTGAATCTCGGAAATCTCCTTTCATAATCTTAGTCTTGTTTCCGCAGTCGGTCAGTATTTACTACACGAAACGTTTGGAATCTCTAAACTTATATATAGGGGCGGATCTACATAGGGACTAATAGGGCTTAAGCACTGGGCCCCAAGTATCAAAGGCTTACAAAGATTGAATTATTATCATAAATTTTTAATACTTTTTCGTTAAAATGAGCACTTATCGTATAGTAAAAATAGTTAATATTAATAATACTGTATAATAACAATTGTAATTAATAGTATTATTTGTTTTATTGTAATGATTTGTTTTATTGATAACTCAGATGATAACTTTGTTGATGACTTGGGGCCATTACCTCTATTTGAAGGATTTGATAACTTTTTTCAAAATCAATGCACTTTAATTTTTTTATATATTTTAATAACTTTTGCTTATTTATATTTTTATGTTCTGTAATACGTAGGCTAAGAGATTTAAATTAATGCAAAGTTATCAAGTTGGAGTTTCCTTTACATCATTTCTTTATCAAGAATAAATAAAACAATTATGCTTCTCGTTAATTGACCAATCCCTTTAACTACGTAGTCTTAGGGACGGAACTCAGTCGTTAAGTAAGGAGTGCCTGTACTGTACTTAAAGTCAGTATTATACTACATAAATTATATTTAATCAATATAAAATATAGTAACGATTCAATTTACGAATGTATATAAATTTGATTGTCCAACTGCCATACTTTCCGTTTTTGTTTCAAAATGTCCGGAGTAGACTGTATAAACTGATTGTGTAAAATATGAAATTTTATTCATATCGTATTTTAAAATTTGTATTGTATCTACATAAAGATATACTTACGTAAAGTTTAACGTAATCTTTTCATAAATTAATTTTAAAAGGATTAATAACATCTTTCTAAATTGTTTGTTAATTCAGAGATTAAATTGAGGTAATTAATTTGAAAATTTATTTTAGTTTGTTTATGTTTTATCATTAATTAATTAATGTCCTTGTTTCTTCTTCCATGCTTTTGAAAATTATTTAGAACACAAAAAATATTTATTAACTTGAATTATATCACGAAGACTTAATAATACTTTTTTAGAACAAAAATTTCTTCAAGTCTAAAAAAATTGTTTATACTAAAATGTCTTGGGACATATCATATCGTCATCAATGATTTACAGTCACATTTTTTCCATATTCTGAAAAACTTAAAATTCTGTTATTATAAAAACATGTTTAAAACTAGACGTTTGACAGTTATATTTTCAATATGTTTGTATAACGATAGACTTTTATATTTTTCAGAATACTGAATGAATACAACTTTAAATCGTTGTTATATCACGAAAACTTTTCATTGTAAAACGTTTTTTTTACGCTTCTTGAAGAAAGTCTGATGTTGTTCCCAAATTTAATACGGAGTTGTTATTTAATATTGTTAAATACCTTTTAAGCTTTTATTTAAATTATTTTCAGATTCTTTCTACCTAAATATAAAATGATATTCTACGTTTAGTTTTGCTTCACAACTGACTTTAAAAAAGTAAATTGTAAGGAATTTCGCTATTTGATAATTATGATTACGATAATTTATTGAATTTCTGTTACCTATGTTCAATTTAATAAACTAAATAACAATGTTTTTCAAATATTGTTTATTATAAACTATTCATCAATAGAACAACTTCAATTGATGGACGTATTAAATGGACAACTTTCGTTTTCGCAAAACAAATTTGAGGCTGGCGTGATCTTTTATTCACGCAAGCCATCTAAAAACGTACAAAAGATAAAAGAATTTAAGAATGTTTTAAATTTCTAAAAAAGATATTATTTAACAATAGCATACACATCATGAATCTCAGTACGAACTCTATAAAGAATATTCGGTAGGAAGATTGGATTTCCGGTTTGTAATGTTCGTAACAGACTGAAGAATTGATAAGTTTAGATTAGTTATTAATTTGAAAATAAATCCTGAACGTAAACTATGTCTATTGTTTAAACTTCGAAAGATGTACTTGATGATATAGATAGATAATGATTATAAAACACTTTTTTGACATTTCAGGGACAAAAATTACGTCAAATAGTTTAAAATTGTGATTATACAAGCTAAATTCAGTGGTTTGTTTGAATAAAAATACTCCTTCAAATTTTTTTATTAATATTTGAATACCGAAATGTTTTTCATTAGTAAGTATATAATGTTTTATTAGTTTTTCTATTTAATTTTATTCAATAAATTATGTATCATATAATAAATTATTTAGCATTATGAAGAACCTGTCTCTTAGATACAGGCTGAGATCTGATTATTTAATTAATAATAATTTTAAATTAAATTCGAAATAAATAAATAAAGACGAGTTTCGATCACTTTAGTTTTAAACTGTTTTTTTTCCCCACTTGACATCATCACAGTTCTACAGACAACATAACTGTTCTGGGTGACGTTGATGCCAGAATAAATACTGAATCGGGTAATAACTTCAGGAAAAACAATAATAAAATCAACAATTGTCGCTTTTCTAACGACAAGAGTTATATCCGGAAGGAATTGAATTCATCAAACTCATTCAGAAAGCTTAAAAAAGAATTTAATTATTGAATTAAATAATTAAATATATAATAATTAAATATTTTAGACGCAAAATAATAACAATTTATAAATTTAGTAGATGTAGTTGTAATCTAAAGATTTCATATAAGTACTGTAAACCATAGCATTTTTACATTTTACTTTTTAAGTTAACTGTAAAAATGCTATGGTTCTATTTTATTTCTACAAAATACAAAATTTTATATTATGTTTTCTAGTATGATAAGTACTGTACTGTACAGTACATAATTATATTTTTCAATTATATTAATAAAAATTAAACTAATGCTAATTAACAATTAAACTAAATACTATAGACTAAAATCGAATTGTGAATTATTTTTCGAAAATATAAATAAATGAAACTTTATGTAACAATTTAAATTTGTAAAAAAAAATTACAAAAATATCTTAGACTATTTCATTATAGTCTACTATAATAATATCAATGCTTAAATTAAAAATGTCATTTTGGTGTGTTAGACTTCTTCATTTATACACAATTTTACTCTTACTGTGAAAGAGTGTACTCGATTGCATAGATCAGCGATTCCCAACCTGTGGTACGCGTACCCCTAGGGGTACGCGATAGGTTGTTTAGGGGTACAGAAAAAAGTTAGTTATTATGGCAGAAAAAATAATATATTATGTATCACAAACTAATAGTATTAAAAAATTATTAGATAAAAAATGTTCCTTGCAACAATCACAACTTTATTATACATTTTTTCTTTTAGGTTTTTTTTCTTTAATTTAAAGTTACAATATGTAAAATTAACAATACACGGGGTTACTCACTAAATTTCTTAAATGAGGGGTACAATCTAGAGATATGACATGTCACGGGGTACGCTAATGAAAAAAGGTTGGGAACCACTGGCATAGATAATTGCTTCTGAATCAGGTTATGTATGAAAACTGCATTCTCCTTTTTTTCATTTGGAATCATTTATCCGCTGATTAGCATTATAGAAACTCGATATTTTACAATATATTTTTAAAAGTAAAAATATACTTTTCACTATCGACGTAGAATTTTGTATAAGAAAATGATGTAAGATGAAATACGATAAGCTTTCCAAGCAAAATTCATAGAAATTATTCCAGTTGCATTCGTCACAGATTCTTTATTCACGTGATGGACATATCAAGCGGAATTCTATTTTTTCAGAAAATAAAAACGAATTTTTCTATAGAATGACAGAATCTCATATTTATTCAAATACGTAAAATAAAAAAAATGAAAATATTGAAAAAACGTATAGAAAATATAAAAAAATATTTTAGACGAATTTTACTAAAATATTTTCATACATTCAATCACCATAGCAAAGTTTGAATTAAGTTTTTCTTTTCTCGAAGGAAATTTAACGTAAATACTGTATTTTAATTTAATATATATATATATCACCGTCAAATGTTTCATAGCCTAACAATTCCCCATTTAAAGATTTTTTAAAACAACATTTCAAATAATTTTTATCATAAGTATTGAAATTAGACAGAATATACTATATAAAACAGATAAATTAATTTTTAAAATATGATTTTTATATTCTACAGTCATAATAGAGTAAGATGTAGGCCTATATGTGTACATCTTACTCTTGTATATCAATAGAGTAATTAATTCCATGTTAATAAAGTAAACGATGAAAGTGATTTATTTAAACTATTATTTAATCTACAATAAATTTATTTAATTAGTTTTTATTTTTATAAACTCTACATAACTAATTTCTATATAAATTCTATTTCTTCGAGTTGCTTTTGTATTTCTTAATGATGATTTACAATGAAATTAGTAATTCATTTATTATTGTAAAATTCAATAATAAAATATATATATATTTTTAAAAAATGTGGGGAATGGAAGTCTTTTTAAAAATATATTAAATGATAAATGAAATTTTAATTACATTTAAAATTTTCTTTATTTAGGATTTAGGATAGTTATGGAAGGGAAAATTCAAAAATTTTAATAATCCAAATGATAATTTATTACTTTTTAATTTATAACATTTTTCTGTTATATAGTTAATGGAAGAATATATAAATTTTAACTAAAGATATGAGGGAAAAGAAATATTCATTCGTTACCGATACGTCTAAAAGAATACAGTATTTCAACGAAAAACTTTCTTAATAGTGCATTACATGATGTGTGCCATTTTACATTAAATTAATACTTTCTTAAATGTGAAATGAAGTAAGCATTTCACTTTTTGTAACAAGGAAAAACATATCCAGAAAGGGACCATTTTTTAATTATTGTAATACAATAGCCAGTTTAAATATATTAATATAATACTCGTAATTTTATCTTTTAGTGATTATATAAAATAAAGCGCATAAATTTATGAAAATGTAACATAATCAAAAAATAATGAAAATATTAAAACATAAATACTGCATATTATTTTAAAAAATGATACTCGTCTTAGTAAAACAAATCTCAATGCTGCCATCACCTGTCGTCACTCTGGATTTGCTACCGCTTCGTAATCACAAATGAATTTCTGTTACACAATTATATAATGATATATCATTAAAAAGTTATTTAAAATTTCATTATTAATTTTTAAATCATTTTTTAAAATTTAATCAATTAATTTCTTCTTCTGTGTTTGTATTCAAAAATTGAACGTATTCTTGTTATATAAATTTATTTAAAACATCTGTAGACCTTTATACACTTCCTGAAATCGTAAATAACTGTAGTATGTGTAATAAACAACATTAAGTGTTAAATGAAATTATCCTAAATTTGTGAAATAATGCATTTCTTCCATTTAATGGAAAATAATTACTAACGTTAATTTATATTTAACTCATGAACAAATGATGCTTTTATATGCATTATGAAAAGTATTTGAATATATTCTGTAATTACTAAGAGAAATACAAGGAATTTTAAACGTGAATCTGAATACTCCTCTGCTTGTAGTAGTTAATATTGTAAATAAATTTTTATAAAATATGTTTAACAATTCATACAAATCTTTTATTGTGCATTACTAACAATGAAATTTTTAGTGGTGTAATTTGTGCAATATGATTGTTAGGAATATAAATAAATAGATTCAATTAATTGTTAAATAGAAAACATAATAAATTTATGTTTTCTATTTAACAATTAATATAATATGTAATAGATAATACTACATATAATATAACTATAACGTGAGAATGGTCAATCTGCTATGGGACGAATGAGATTGAAACCTTCGAAGCATAATATATTTATGTTAAACAAAACGTTTAACTATATGCTTAATGTAATTTTGTAAATAAATTAGACATTTTAAGAAATTTACGTTTAATTAAATGCACAAAAATATTAGATAGTAGAATATGTTAAAATTTCATAAAATCAAGAATATACTAAGGTAATAAAAATTTATCTTATTACAAAGTATTGTAAAGAATGTTAATGGGCTTAATAATTTAAATATACTTTACATACTTATGCGGCATTTACTACTATAAACATATATTTATGACGTTTCAAGATACTAAAAGTTAAAAGATAATGATTACATTAATCTCTACAATTGGTTAAATAAATCAAAACGTGTTGGCAGTTTTAAATCGGTAACATTAGTATAATCTCCAATTATTGTTCCGTTGGTTCTATTTTTTAAATAATATTAATGATTTATGCTTAAAACAGGTCTATTAAATTTAAATTTTAATACTTTATAATAACTAAGTTACTTTGTAAATTAATTTTAAAAAAAGTGGAACAAAATGACTTAAATCGTATATGCAGAAGTATTTAAACATAGCATATCCATTCTATTTAGACTGTAATATATATATGTGTGTCTGTCTGCGTATGTGTGTGAGTGTAGAATGGAAGATAAATAATAAATATACATATATCTCAAATGAATATATATCTATGCTTCTAGCATAAAATGATGTCACACGTTTCTGAAAAATTATTACCAATAAAAATGTCATGAGATTTATGACATATTTAGGATTAGGAAATTAAGTTAAAATTATAAGTTTAATGTTACTACAGTGTTTACAGTTAAAATTTTAATAAGATTTTGTAATATGAGATACAAAGATTTTCAGCGTTAGGGTATAAGATATAAAATATTCGTAGCTTACAACTCAGAAATATTCCAAAATTCAATCATTTTGCTTCATTTACCATCGTACTTCCGAAATAAGTAAGTTCACTTACTTGAAAATTCTTGATTATCATAAAATTTGTACTTGACAACCACATAACACAATATATTGATATTTAGTTCAAGAATTTTATTTTTTTTTATTAAACTATAGCCATATATATATTTATGATCTTATATAACAGTAACATTTATGACTATCTTACTGTTGTAGGCAATGGACCGAAACAACAATATTTTCGGGTCAAGCCCCAAGATAGAGAAGCAGTTGAAGGAGAAACGGTCGAGTTTCAGTGTCATGTTGAAAACGTAGGTGGAGATGTCCAGTGGAGCAAAGACGGATTTTTATTAGGTAAGTCAGTGCAGAGAAATAAAATATCATCATTCATACCCCATAGGTTTATTGCATTACTATTAGATTATAAAAACATATATATTAATATATAGTTTTGCTACATAATATCAATAAGATATAAAACGAATTGGTATACATTTATGAATGAATGTAAAAAATAGTTTTATTAGTACAGCTGAAAATTTGTAATGTTCGAATTTTCTTCAGTACTAGGAAAATCTAATACAATATAAAACATTAAATATTTGTATAACTTGATATAAAAAAGTGAAACTCCATAATCGTGAAGCAAATTCTATATCTTCTTAGCTGTAGAACTATATACAGTATTTCTTTTAAAATATAAGTTCTGTACTGTTGAATTCTATTTATTATCAATGAACAATAGCTTCAAGCTTTAAAAACTATTCAAAGTTATAAATCTAAATGGACCTCCATTAAATAAAGTTATAACAGATTTGATGATGAATAACTTAGAATGCATCAATCAAAAATTATATTTTAAAAATCTTCTTATTAAAGCTTTAATATTTATAATTCCATCTTTACTAATGTTATTAAATTATAAAATATTAGTTTGTTTTAAATATATTCATGTATGTTATGCATTAAACTCAATTCAAATGTCTTTCATGTATGTATGTATGCAATGTTATGTTATATTAAATTTCAATTTTTATATTATATTTTTGTTTGTTAAACAAATATACAATTGGGATTTCCTGTATGTCAATTTGGTAAATAAGTAAATTAATTAATTAATTGATGAATATTTATCTGAAAAAATTTGGAAAATTTGGAAAATTCTCTTATTCTTCTCATAACACTAACGAATGATAACAATTTGAAAATTAATTAATTATAATTATTTACTTAAGGGAAATGGATCACTAAATAAATGTTAAAATTATCTACAAAAATATTCAGCACAGTAAACTTTTAAATCGATATTGTTTTTGTAAATTTTTAAAATTTTATATTTTTATTGATAGATATAATCACATATAAATTATGGATTTTATGCATAAGGTCTGTAAAAAGTCCAATATTGAAGTTATAAAAGATATAAAGATTTTTTGCATTGTTTTTCTTTAAAGATAGACATCATTGTAATTTATAGCAGCAGATGTTTCCAGCTGAAATACATAAGAATAAACGTATTGCCACTTTTCTTTATCTAGAACTGATTCTGTTTTTGTTAGGAATTGCTTGAAACTATTCTTTCCTAACTTTATTTTTTCTAGCAACCTAATGCGATATATAAAGTGCAAACATTCACGATTGCAATGTTATAGTTTATAACATTTCTGAAAAAATTTCTTAAGAAAGCTGATTCTTTTTGATTTTCAAACTATGCTTCAGTAGACTACTGTTTGTCAATTCTTTATATTAAAATGATTAATTTATTACTTAAATAATATTAAATATTTCTGCTACCAATTATATATTAAAAAGGAAAAAATCTTGGTTAAATTTTAATTATAAAATAATTTTATTGAAATGAATAGAAAAATATTTTTAAAAGTAAGTGTAAGAGTAAAAAAATTGTCTAATTACTTCATAATTCAACAAAATAATTATTAATAATTGGGTTAAAATTTGTCAAAAGGTATAATAATAACAACAATAATAAGCAATAGATAACATGATACAAAGAAACTTTATATTGTGTAGGCCTATCTGCTATGTGATACATAAATATATTACATTTAAAAAAAATAATGTAATCTGAAAAAGAAAGTTTCATGAGAGTTTTCTCAAATCGTATTTAATTCTATGTGCAATTAACGTGTCATTAATTATTCAAGTTATCAACTTGAATAATTAGTGAATGACATGTTAATGGAAGTAATTGGATATATCAAAATAATACTTTTCAAATTTCTTTGTTTATTGCGAATTTATTGTTCATTATTTTAAAAAATCGATAACAATTATGTATTCAGTAGTAGCGCAAGGAAAATTTAAAATATATGTATTTATCATTACATAATATTAATTACATATACTTAATTGTATTAAATAAAAGTATCTCGATTAATGTTAAAATGACGTGATTTTGTTTAATGAAATTATTAAATCTACATTATTTTAATTTTATTTTATTTACATGTATTGAAAGAGTAATAAAAATTTTATCTTTTGTATCTGCAATAAAATTGTAATAATGATAGGAGCAATGGAATGAAAAATGTCTTTTAATTTCGTTACAGACGACTTTATTGTCATTATAAATATAAAAATATTTTTAAGTTATGTAAAAAATTATTTTAAAATATTTATTACAATTCCTTTAATTATTAAACAGATAAATTTACATTCTTATTATCTTGGTATTTCTGTGAAATAAATTTTATTCAAATAATTTCTTTTTAAATTACTGTTTATATGTGTATATATTTAGAATTTGTTATTATCTACTTAATTAAGTTTAAAATTATCTCCGTTTAGTAGAATATAATTTAGATTCATTCTTTCTAATCTCATAACATTTCTGCCAACAAATTTTCTAATTTTCAGTAGTTTGTGAATAATCAAGTAGAGAAATTTAAGAAAAGATTTATTACCATATTTTTAACAACGTAAATGTATAATCTTAAAATTAACAAATTAAATACTAGGAAAGGATAGAGTTTCCGTAAATTTGCTCGAGAAAGATATTAGATACTTATTTTAAGTAACAATTTAGTAAAATTATAAATTACTTTATTGATAAGTGCGCCTGTTATGCTGGACAGATCATCTATAAGTTTGCCAACCTGGTTACTGTAGACTTCTGAGGGAACAATCGATTTATCTATAGAGTCGATATAAATTATTAGAGGGTTGTTTGGGGTTTTAGTTTAATTATACTTAAAAATGTAATGTATAAGTTATTACATATTATTAATAACATTAAATTTTATTAAAATAAAACATGATTTTAATTTTAATAATTTAATATAAAAGTATTATTAATATTTTTATTTAACTTTTTATTTCATCTTATTTGTAGTTTGTTCTTATTTTGTATCAGTATATATGAGTCAACAAATTATATCTAATTTTGAAAAGAGATTAACCAATAAAAACAGTTTCACAACTCCTGTTTCCAATTAATTAATTTATTAAAATATAAGAATTTTTAAAATTTGTAGAATATATAAAATCTTTATACTCATACTAAGCGTTTAAAAAATATTAATAAGTATTTTCATTATATCTACATATTAATTTAGTATCAAATAATATCCAGCTTCGTTTGAGAGAACGGCTGAAGGTACAGTACAAACATGGTTCAGATACAGAAATAAAGCACTTGCCCTCTAAATGAGTACAGTACATTGCAGTGAGAAATGAAAAATTCACAACCGTTCGGGCGTGATGGAGGGGCAAAGGCACAATATTAAGTTTACGTAAACATGTCGCTTATACATAAAGAGTGATTTACTATTTTTTAATTGTTAGAACCATGAGTGATTCACCCCTACTTTTTTGCTAATTACACTTTAATTATAATACATTTTGTATTATTTTTAACATTAATAAATTTAATTATACGATATATTTAAATAATAGAATAAAATTAAGAACCATTTTAATTTTTTAAATCTGTAATAAAATGTATGTATCAATATAAAACAAACGCATGTACAGTACATTTCAACACTAAAAAACAAGCAGTTTTTTTTAAAAAATGAATTAGTTTTGATAATATAGCAACTTCAATTTCTGTTTTTATTTTACTGTTACTCCACGATGAGTCCGAAACGTGATTCTAACTCCCCAATTCGTTATTTCGTTTGATTGATGAATTTGTCGCCAAACCTACAAAAAAAAACAAAAAAAAAGAGTAAACGTGATAATCCGGCTGTTGGTAGAGCTAAGTGTTTTATTCGACAAGACGATTTCCACGAGGCGGGTCGCCACTCACCGTTAATCCTAAGCAGCGCCAGTCGAAGTTGGTCAGCGTTAAGAATGCTAAATTGCCATCCCCGGATGTAAAATTGAAAGAAGCCTCTTGGTACAGGAGGGCAGGTAGTTGCGAAACAACCGCAGACGGACCCAGAAAATACTTTCTATACTGATGATTTTCGTAAAAGAAAGCCAAATTTTAAGTGAGCTAGTTGTATTTTAATTAAACAAAATCATCGATTTCGACGGGTTTCTTCTAGTTATAGGCTTACATAAATGTAATAATAGGATTATTTTATTGGAATTAATCGGATAGTTCGCTGTAGAATGAAACGCTTGAATACAATTAAATAAGTAAAATCAATTCTTAATACATTATGTTTTAAAAAAAACACGTAATACAAAAGTTAGAAATTATATTAAAATTAAACTCATTAATATTTGTTATTTAATTGTGAATTCTAAAATTCTTTCATCAGTCCAAATAAACATAATCGTGACTTTTCAAATATTCTGCGAAATCTTTATTTCACAGAGTTTCATCTTTATTTCACAACATCTCACTATTCAGTATTGAAGATATCAACTTTATAAAAGATTCCACAAAAACTTATAAATGATGTCTATATATTTATTATTTTTTTACATTATTAGTCTTATTTAAACATTTTACTTTTAAACGATTCTAAACATATTTAAAAAAAATATGATGTAGTAAATATATTTTCTTTCGATAAAGAAATCAAATACTGTATAATGTAGTGAAATATTTATTTGTTTATTTTAATTTTTATAGTTCTATGTAAGCTTAATGAAGCTATACTAAATAAAAATAAATCTAGCGTTATAAAGAAACGAAATATTTTTAGATATTGTTATATTAATTCATTTTCTTACTTTATTCTTAAATATTAAATAAACAAACTTACATTTTTAAAATATCTGTAATTAAAAAAGTTTCTGTTAAACTTTTTTTTGCACAAACTTAATCTATAAACTTTTGCGTTAACCCGTTGTGATCAAATTATATTTTTTCGGGCTTTCTGCCAAATCTTTCACATGAGAAATCTGTTTGTTGTTGGTCATGGATGATTGAGTATTCGCATTGACAATAAAATAACCATTTCTTCCAAAGCATTTTCTATATTTTAACAACAAAAATAAATGTTATATATATATAACTTTATTATGAATGTTCGTGATGCTTAATTTTTGTATAAATATTTTTTTATTTAATAAAATACGAATGCAAAAATTATATTTGATTTATAACAAAAGCAATGTAATATCTAAATTCATAATTCGATTTTAAAGTTAAAAATTGAAAAATTTGTCTTAAATATTTTTTAAAACATTAATACAATTTGTGAGTGTTGTCTTACTGTCATTAAATTTTAAGTGTGTGTTTTCTTATAAAGAAACTTTCAATTTTGTTATAAACTTTCAACAAATTTTTAATGTTATCAATTTAATTCGATTATTTATGATTACATTTAAAATCTTTCTATTAGTTAGCTCGTGTGCTCTTATAAATTTTGAATCATAATATTTATCTTATTGTAATAATTTACCTTTAATGAAAAACAAATTTAATATTTAAAGAAATATTGAAATTTTATAAATATAATACTTTTATTCATATAAAAATATTATGGTCATAATTTTTGTTGTTATTGCATATAATATCCTAGAAAACTTTTAACAAACATTAAAAATGATCAAGTTTTCTTCAAATACTTAAACTAATATGAAAATAATTTTATTAAATTCATCTAAGCTTTATTTTTTATAACACAAAACTTTTAAAAATACAATTTGCAAATTTTATTCTTTACTTTAGAATGAACGTTTTGATAAAAATTTCTTTTTAAAAAGTAATTTTAAACTGTTTAATGTATTCCATTTGTAATAAGTTTATGTATAAGAAAAATGTTTTTCAATTATTTATAACATATAAATTCAATTTATCACAAGTTTTAAGTTCGTACTGTAAAATAATCCACATAATCCGTTGCTTGAAAATTCAGAATTGGTATATCTTCTCAAGAGAATAAATAAATCGAGCATTTTAAATATAAAACGTCAACTACTGTGTGCAAAAAGTTAAAAATTTCACTACTTTCTTTTATATTTCATGTCAACATTTTCCAATCTTAATACCAGAATATTTCTATACGAACAAAATTTATTTTTACTAGAATATAATAAAACCCAAGAACTCAGTTAAGATTCTTTTTTAAAGTTTTAAGAATCCATTTAAAAAGTTTTATCAAAATAGCGCCCTTTCTTAAGAATATGTCATTCTTTGCTAAATTAAATTTGATAAATTCATATATTTCTTAAAATATATTAATAGAATATTTTATTTAGAAAATTTTTGGAGACGTTTGAAAGGTGGCAAAGTTTTCTGTGATCTCATTTAAAAAACTAAAAGTGTGTTCGGTTGATTAGAATAATAGATATTTTTGCCTAGTTTGACGTCATTCTTCAGAATTTTTCGTCGTAAAGCTAAAGTGATGACGTCAAACTGACTTAATACTGTTTACTATCCGCTAAACAAACAATCATCTTTTATTATATAACAAATATAAATAAAAATTAATGTAATATAAATTTATATTTTTTAAAATAAAATTGACGGCGCAGTAAGCGTGTAACTAGAAACTTATCTTCATTTTCATACTTAATTATTCAGGTAATCGTATTAAATTTTAATCGTCTAATTACATTGAAAAAGTTTAAATCAAAAAATATATTTAATTGATTTAATTACTTATATTATTTCTTTTATATTTTTGGAAATTTAATTATCTTCAAATCGTTACTCTAAACGTAATTACGCCTAAAAGTTTAATGCTTGTTAGTTACGTATAACTTTTCTATCCTCTATTATTCACGCTTGAACTTATATAATACGTAACTAAAATGAATAAAACTAATAAGAATATTATAAAATATTCGAACAACAAAGAAGAAAGAGAAGATATAATTTAATAATTTTGAGGTAAAGTCAATTTTTTGAATTATAAATTTATGTAACTATATCCTTAAAGTACTTGGAGATGTTTATTTTGAACTCATTTCAGAGTATATTTAAAGACATTAATTTTTATTTTATTGTAAATTTAGATCCATCAATATAAATGCAAATCTTTATTTTATAAGTTAACATGTAGCCTATACAATAAAAAAGTATAAAAAATTCAACAACCGAATATAGACAATTTAGAATAGAGAATATTACAAAAATTACATTTCCCAAGCAATTGCATGAAAATAGATTTGAATTTTATTAGAAGAAAAAAACGAATAAAAATTTATTTGTTTAAAAAACTTTCATAGAGATAATACAAGTTAATTCTTCTATAAAAGTAAAAAATTTATCTTTGATATAATCAAAATGTTTTAATTACATATTATTGAAAAAATAAAATAATACTAAAAGATTTAATTTTTCACAATTTTATTAAAATTCTTAATTAAATAAATTAATGTGATGTAAAACAGCTTAAAATAAATAGGACATTTATCTAGTGTTTTAGCTTAATAAATGAAGAAAAATTGCAACTAGTGTAAATAGAAATTAAGATAAAAGATTTAATCAAGTAAAAGGAAAGAAAATAGTAAAACATTATCAAAGTCTGGTAATCTCAAACTAAGAAGTTTCGATTTAGATGTCCTAAGTCTAAAAACTAAAACTAAATTCCTGTTTTCGACAAAATAAGAAGATAAATAAGTGAAAGTAAGTACTGGACTCAATCATAAATAAAGCTGTTGATAGGTACTATAAAAATCCCTAAAAAATCATAAATACAATAAAAAGAAAACACTTTGCTAACATTGAATAATGATGTTTCATACTTTTACATCGTTTAACTATTTATTATTAAACAATATAAAATATTAATCTTTATCATATTTTATTAAACTGAACAAATATTTTAATATATATTCGAATTAAAACTAAAAATTCTAATGAATATTTACAATTTTCATATTATTACTCTTTATCATTCCCTTTCACAACCAAAGATTAAGAGTTAGAGTTAAATATTAGCAAATTACCATTCATTTTACTTTTAGTATTTGATCGTTTAATGCTTAACTTCTAACTCTTTATTCCTGGTTGTGAATAAATGCAGTACACAAGAGAGAGAGAGAGGCTTATTTGGGTTTTACATTAGACAAGTTACAAGGAAGAAGAAATTTATATGATTATGCTGTGAAAAGTATTAGTATTTATTATTTATTAGATGTAATGCTTTAAAACAACTAATTTAAAACAATTAATTAATAAATAAGCTTAAATGTAAAAATGTAAGGTTTAATATCTACACTCATATTTACAAATTTTTAGAATTCTAAAACGGATAAAAATTATCTGTCTTATTTATATCTTGCCTGCTAAAAATAATTAAGATATTTCTTTATCTACGTAGTTGTTGGTTTAAAATTTTTAAAAACAATACAGTACCTATCGTTCTGAAACATGATAATGAAAGAAGTTGGTCACAACAATTATGATTTTATAATTTTTAAATTTGTTAAATCATATTTTTTAAATTAAAAAGTTATTTCTTTATCATCTATTTAGTTCAAGATTATTTTCATTAAAATTCGCATTGTAAAGAGTCACAGAACGAAAACGTGACACATTACCCTTGTTTTATGCTTATCATGCAAAACAATAAATGTCTTCAGAGAAATTGCCTACAGGGAAATAAATCCTTTCATTTTACATTAAGTCGCTATTCATTTCTACAGAATTGTCAGAATACTTATGACAATCGATTGTAAGAAAGCAAGTTACAACTGTAATATTTTATGATTACAAGTTATTTCCTTTCTTTAGCTGTTGTGTGTTTGTGCTAATGCGCTAATATAATGTTAATGTATTAGAATTATTGATTAAGAATGGTAATTGTTGATAAATTCGTTGTGTTTATTACATTATAAAACAGTTTTACAAGTAAATTAAGTTATAACTAATTGTTACGGCTTTGAATCCGTACATTTAAATTAGAATAAATTTTTATAACATTATTTCAATGTTTACGCTAAATATAACCAGAAATACTTACAGAAAATAAAACAGTATTTCTTACCAGAAATACTGTTTTATTTTCTTCTTTTTTATTAGTATTTTGTTAAAGTAATGTGAAGAATAGGAAATTTAAAAACTATAAACTGGAGTAATACAATTAATCTAATTTAGTTATCATACACTAGAACTTTTCCAATCTGAACTATTCGAAATTATTTTTTCTGATGTAATTTTTTGTTAATGAAATTTTGCAAATAGAAAGTATAATTAACTCATAAACTGTCACAATACATTTGTATTTATTAATTTTAAATCTACTTATTAGTTTTTTAAATTTTTTTCTCGTTATGGCATGCCACAAATGGTCAATAATTAATATGTAGGTTATTTGTGGTAGGACTCTGAAAATTCTTTACTTGTCTTAATTTTTAACCATGTCCAATAACTGCGTAACGCCAGTTTGTGCAAACTGGGCATGAATACAAACGAGTATGAAGTCTGCAAGTATGAAGTATGAAGTTTTTCTTCATAAACCTGATTATTAAAGACAAACGAACTGCCGAATTATCGGACTATAAGCTTGATGTAGCTATTAAAGCAACCAAGTTAGACAAGTCAAGATGGCAAAGAATGTCAAGATATTCGTACTAGATGGCAAAGAAATACTGTAACGAATCTCGACGAACTAGACATCTTCCAGGCTGCAGGTGAAAAAACACATAACATCTGTCTTCTCTTAAATGCATTGAACACTATACCGGCCACATCAATTCAATCGGAAAGGGCATTTTCGGTATCAGGACTTTTCATTACTAAAATAAGAATCAGATTGAATGATCGAAATATTGACCATCTTTGCTTTTTAAAATCTTGTTATAAAAATTTACAATAATATTTAGTATTGTTTTATTTAAAAAATGAAAATTACCTTTTAAGTTAGAAGTTTGATCTAAGTTCATTTTTTTTTTTTAAATTTTCAACTCAATCTCAATTCAAAGCATTTTGTTGTTGTTGTTGTTGTATGCAGTTTCCAGCAAACTTTAATAAATTTTTTTCTATTTGTGAAAATTTCTACGTAATTCAAAGGTAAATTTTTAATTTTTAATATATATCTTACACAGCATTATTAATATGATTTTGGAGGTTGAAAAACGTATTACATTACTTTAAAAATTGAAAAATAATTATATCATTTGATTTCATAGAATTAATTCTATCCCGGAATTTCCTGGGATCCCAGGAACAGTTCACTTTTTCCCGAAATCTCAGAACAAGCAAAAGACTTGGAAATGAGAAACCCTATTGTGAACTGACAAACTCGGTTCACGTATGTGAGGATTTTCAACCTCTTTCTGCAAGTTTATAACCGTTAGAGAAAACTTTTGAAAATAAATTTTTAATTTATTTTGAGAGTTTGTAGACACCGTCTATTCTGGACAGCACGATGTAGGAACAATAGACACATATTTTGTTGGAAAAGGGAGAGAGCAAGAGCAATACTCTTGTTTTTTTCTTTTGTTTTTTATCTGGTCATTCTGATTACTTGGAGTTTTGTATTAATAGGGTTCAGGTTCGCAAAGTGCTATATTCTACATCGCTTAAGTACAGTAGGTGCCACTTATTGTAATTATTTTGGAAATAGTCTATTCTGATAACAATAACAGGGTAATTGCTTTGTAATTACTTTCATTACATAATGTTATCAAACCACTGTTAAATTCTAATTTTATTGAGTCAGATAATTAAAAAGTATGTTTAACCTATTAAAAGTGTTTAGATTAGTAATTAATTTAAAAGTGTTTTAATTATAATAATAATTATTCGAGTAGTTCATCCGGCTAAATTGCAGTACTGTATAGTCTATGGTATTGAGTACAACATTAAAACGAACGTTTAAATTATTAAGAGTGGACATTTTATATAATTGGGTGATTTAATTTTAAATTGATTCTGACTATTTACTAATATTTTTACTCTTACAACCGTTATTAACTGTTTCCTCAGTTGGCAGTAAAAGCAAAAGTTTTGAATTGTTATTTAATTTATATGTTTCGAGACATGTTGATTCTGTTAATATTAAACGACTGATTTACAATACCCACAATTACAACAAACAGCAGCTACTGTAATAAATAATTTCACAAAAACATTTTATAGTTAAAATTATATTAAAGGCTGAATTACATTGTACCGATTTGTGTATTGAAATTTTTCTGATACAATTTTTTTGCTCTTTCTAAGTGTTTTGTTGTTTGCGCTTTCGATTTAGAAAACTGAAATGGTGTAAATAAAAAATATTCATGTTTTTTTTTATTTCAATAACTATTTATTTTGCTTCGCCCTAAAGAACCAACTAAATTTGTTTTTTATATTTTATGCATAGAAAATATTCAATCGAAAACAATTGTATTTTCAAATATTTTATGGAAAATTGTTTATATTGATGACGAGACAGTATACCTTAAATTATTTATAACTAAAATGTTTGGAACACAATTTACGATGATTCAAATTTGAATTTTTCATTATTTTATTCAAAAATCTATCGTAAGATGACTAGTTTTAAATTTTATTATAAGAGAAAGGGAATGAAGATCTTAGCCTCTGGGAATGAACATCAAGAGACTAACTAATTTTAAATTATTTGTCATAATCAATTTTTATGGTATATTTTTCTAATATTAATTTCTAAACTTTCTGAGACAAGAAAAATTCCATGCATCTATTTATTTTCTGTTTTATGTTTGCGATTATGAGTTTGGAAACTATTGGCTTTTTATTGTTGCTTTTTATTTCTCGAACAATTTTTGAATTTATACTCAAAATTTTTTCATTATTAATTATTCTATCCAGTATTTTTAGTTTTTTACGAAGTAATTTTTTATGATTGTAGTCAGGATTCTAAAAAAATCTTTTTTACATTTTTTGTTTTAGTTTTCCTAGTTCTGTTACTGCCTAACAAATTATCTTTAAAATAAAGTAAACCTAATATGGAAGTACTTTTTTCTAATTTTTAAATAAATATATTAGTTCATTATTTGTATAATACACAAGGAAATTTCGGAAGAATCTGCATATGAATTTTATCGACTTTGAGGAAACATACAATACAATAGAGTGACGCGAGATTCTATTTGAAGGATACGAAAAATGAAAATTATTTCAACCACCTATATCACTTCTACTTGAGCGACCTATCAAGGGAAGATACCTCCCGAGAAGACTTTCTATGAGATATTGCCCCTATTTAGGTGTTATACACGTGATGAAAACTCAGAAAACTAGATAGTCAGCCCGTTGGTCGGGTGCGAACCGCGACAAACTGTGGGTGTTCAGTAGATTTATCCACTCACACACTGCTGGGACATTCTTTTTCGGTTTATCCAGAAGATGGCATAAAAGTAATGACCTGCAGACGGCTGGTTAGATACCCAAACATTTATTAATCGAAAGAAATAATTTTTCTGGTAAAGGTTTAAGAGTAGTTTAATAAAATATCGAATATCAGCTTGTGAAGCATAGGGTAAGTGTTTGGGGGCATTTAGCGCTGCAGGATAATTACATTTAGCTTTTCTTTCATCAAGAATGAACTACTCAAATCATTAATAGACGCTTAACGGTTATCTCCTGTCATTTCTTCAACAACACCAGCGCAATCCACTTTACATTTCACGTAATAAAACTATTCTAGACGCAATACACGCCAGTGATTTCAGAATAACGATATTGAAGTTTTTGATTGGCCAGCACACTCCCCAGATCTCAATGCGATGAAAAAGTTCTTGATAATTTTTGTGAGAAAAGAACACGTAGATAACCATTCTTTTACATCAGTTCAACATCTAAAAGGCCTAGGAAGAGGTCTATGTAAAGACAATACAAAATCTTATTCAGAGCATCTTCAGCAGGATATTTCAAGTAATGAATAAAAACGAGGCCTAACCATTATTGATAGTAATATCTGTTATATATATACATAATGCAAAAGATGTATATATATATTATAATAAACAAAAAACTTTTTTCAATAACACAGCTAAAACGATAAACAAGTTATATAAGTAGAGGAGAAGGTGGTATTATGGAACACTGCGGGTATTATGGAACCACCCCATTTCGAACTGATAATAAAGGCGAACTGTAGCGGAATGTGGCTGAACTGAACTAGGCAGACATCCATAGCAAGGGGAAAACCCGTTTTACTTCAGTTAAACGGTNAGAGTAAAGAAATTGTCTAATTACTTCATAATTCAACAAAATAATTATTAATAATTGGGTTAAAATTTGTCAAAAGGTATAATAATAACAACAATAATAAGCAATAGATAACATGATACAAAGAAACTTTATATTGTGTAGGCCTATCTGCTATGTGATACATAAATATATTACATTTAAAAAAAATAATGTAATCTGAAAAAGAAAGTTTCATGAGAGTTTTCTCAAATCGTATTTAATTCTATGTGCAATTAACGTGTCATTAATTATTCAAGTTATCAACTTGAATAATTAGTGAATGACATGTTAATGGAAGTAATTGGATATATCAAAATAATACTTTTCAAATTTCTTTGTTTATTGCGAATTTATTGTTCATTATTTTAAAAAATCGATAACAATTATGTATTCAGTAGTAGCGCAAGGAAAATTTAAAATATATGTATTTATCATTACATAATATTAATTACATATACTTAATTGTATTAAATAAAAGTATCTCGATTAATGTTAAAATGACGTGATTTTGTTTAATGAAATTATTAAATCTACATTATTTTAATTTTATTTTATTTACATGTATTGAAAGAGTAATAAAAATTTTATCTTTTGTATCTGCAATAAAATTGTAATAATGATAGGAGCAATGGAATGAAAAATGTCTTTTAATTTCGTTACAGACGACTTTATTGTCATTATAAATATAAAAATATTTTTAAGTTATGTAAAAAATTATTTTAAAATATTTATTACAATTCCTTTAATTATTAAACAGATAAATTTACATTCTTATTATCTTGGTATTTCTGTGAAATAAATTTTATTCAAATAATTTCTTTTTAAATTACTGTTTATATGTGTATATATTTAGAATTTGTTATTATCTACTTAATTAAGTTTAAAATTATCTCCGTTTAGTAGAATATAATTTAGATTCATTCTTTCTAATCTCATAACATTTCTGCCAACAAATTTTCTAATTTTCAGTAGTTTGTGAATAATCAAGTAGAGAAATTTAAGAAAAGATTTATTACCATATTTTTAACAACGTAAATGTATAATCTTAAAATTAACAAATTAAATACTAGGAAAGGATAGAGTTTCCGTAAATTTGCTCGAGAAAGATATTAGATACTTATTTTAAGTAACAATTTAGTAAAATTATAAATTACTTTATTGATAAGTGCGCCTGTTATGCTGGACAGATCATCTATAAGTTTGCCAACCTGGTTACTGTAGACTTCTGAGGGAACAATCGATTTATCTATAGAGTCGATATAAATTATTAGAGGGTTGTTTGGGGTTTTAGTTTAATTATACTTAAAAATGTAATGTATAAGTTATTACATATTATTAATAACATTAAATTTTATTAAAATAAAACATGATTTTAATTTTAATAATTTAATATAAAAGTATTATTAATATTTTTATTTAACTTTTTATTTCATCTTATTTGTAGTTTGTTCTTATTTTGTATCAGTATATATGAGTCAACAAATTATATCTAATTTTGAAAAGAGATTAACCAATAAAAACAGTTTCACAACTCCTGTTTCCAATTAATTAATTTATTAAAATATAAGAATTTTTAAAATTTGTAGAATATATAAAATCTTTATACTCATACTAAGCGTTTAAAAAATATTAATAAGTATTTTCATTATATCTACATATTAATTTAGTATCAAATAATATCCAGCTTCGTTTGAGAGAACGGCTGAAGGTACAGTACAAACATGGTTCAGATACAGAAATAAAGCACTTGCCCTCTAAATGAGTACAGTACATTGCAGTGAGAAATGAAAAATTCACAACCGTTCGGGCGTGATGGAGGGGCAAAGGCACAATATTAAGTTTACGTAAACATGTCGCTTATACATAAAGAGTGATTTACTATTTTTTAATTGTTAGAACCATGAGTGATTCACCCCTACTTTTTTGCTAATTACACTTTAATTATAATACATTTTGTATTATTTTTAACATTAATAAATTTAATTATACGATATATTTAAATAATAGAATAAAATTAAGAACCATTTTAATTTTTTAAATCTGTAATAAAATGTATGTATCAATATAAAACAAACGCATGTACATTTCAACACTAAAAAACAAGCAGTTTTTTTTAAAAAATGAATTAGTTTTGATAATATAGCAACTTCAATTTCTGTTTTTATTTTACTGTTACTCCACGATGAGTCCGAAACGTGATTCTAACTCCCCAATTCGTTATTTCGTTTGATTGATGAATTTGTCGCCAAACCTACAAAAAAAAACAAAAAAAAAGAGTAAACGTGATAATCCGGCTGTTGGTAGAGCTAAGTGTTTTATTCGACAAGACGATTTCCACGAGGCGGGTCGCCACTCACCGTTAATCCTAAGCAGCGCCAGTCGAAGTTGGTCAGCGTTAAGAATGCTAAATTGCCATCCCCGGATGTAAAATTGAAAGAAGCCTCTTGGTACAGGAGGGCAGGTAGTTGCGAAACAACCGCAGACGGACCCAGAAAATACTTTCTATACTGATGATTTTCGTAAAAGAAAGCCAAATTTTAAGTGAGCTAGTTGTATTTTAATTAAACAAAATCATCGATTTCGACGGGTTTCTTCTAGTTATAGGCTTACATAAATGTAATAATAGGATTATTTTATTGGAATTAATCGGATAGTTCGCTGTAGAATGAAACGCTTGAATACAATTAAATAAGTAAAATCAATTCTTAATACATTATGTTTTAAAAAAAACACGTAATACAAAAGTTAGAAATTATATTAAAATTAAACTCATTAATATTTGTTATTTAATTGTGAATTCTAAAATTCTTTCATCAGTCCAAATAAACATAATCGTGACTTTTCAAATATTCTGCGAAATCTTTATTTCACAGAGTTTCATCTTTATTTCACAACATCTCACTATTCAGTATTGAAGATATCAACTTTATAAAAGATTCCACAAAAACTTATAAATGATGTCTATATATTTATTATTTTTTTACATTATTAGTCTTATTTAAACATTTTACTTTTAAACGATTCTAAACATATTTTAAAAAAATATGATGTAGTAAATATATTTTCTTTCGATAAAGAAATCAAATACTGTATAATGTAGTGAAATATTTATTTGTTTATTTTAATTTTTATAGTTCTATGTAAGCTTAATGAAGCTATACTAAATAAAAATAAATCTAGCGTTATAAAGAAACGAAATATTTTTAGATATTGTTATATTAATTCATTTTCTTACTTTATTCTTAAATATTAAATAAACAAACTTACATTTTTAAAATATCTGTAATTAAAAAAGTTTCTGTTAAACTTTTTTTTGCACAAACTTAATCTATAAACTTTTGCGTTAACCCGTTGTGATCAAATTATATTTTTTCGGGCTTTCTGCCAAATCTTTCACATGAGAAATCTGTTTGTTGTTGGTCATGGATGATTGAGTATTCGCATTGACAATAAAATAACCATTTCTTCCAAAGCATTTTCTATATTTTAACAACAAAAATAAATGTTATATATATATAACTTTATTATGAATGTTCGTGATGCTTAATTTTTGTATAAATATTTTTTTATTTAATAAAATACGAATGCAAAAATTATATTTGATTTATAACAAAAGCAATGTAATATCTAAATTCATAATTCGATTTTAAAGTTAAAAATTGAAAAATTTGTCTTAAATATTTTTTAAAACATTAATACAATTTGTGAGTGTTGTCTTACTGTCATTAAATTTTAAGTGTGTGTTTTCTTATAAAGAAACTTTCAATTTTGTTATAAACTTTCAACAAATTTTTAATGTTATCAATTTAATTCGATTATTTATGATTACATTTAAAATCTTTCTATTAGTTAGCTCGTGTGCTCTTATAAATTTTGAATCATAATATTTATCTTATTGTAATAATTTACCTTTAATGAAAAACAAATTTAATATTTAAAGAAATATTGAAATTTTATAAATATAATACTTTTATTCATATAAAAATATTATGGTCATAATTTTTGTTGTTATTGCATATAATATCCTAGAAAACTTTTAACAAACATTAAAAATGATCAAGTTTTCTTCAAATACTTAAACTAATATGAAAATAATTTTATTAAATTCATCTAAGCTTTATTTTTTATAACACAAAACTTTTAAAAATACAATTTGCAAATTTTATTCTTTACTTTAGAATGAACGTTTTGATAAAAATTTCTTTTTAAAAAGTAATTTTAAACTGTTTAATGTATTCCATTTGTAATAAGTTTATGTATAAGAAAAATGTTTTTCAATTATTTATAACATATAAATTCAATTTATCACAAGTTTTAAGTTCGTACTGTAAAATAATCCACATAATCCGTTGCTTGAAAATTCAGAATTGGTATATCTTCTCAAGAGAATAAATAAATCGAGCATTTTAAATATAAAACGTCAACTACTGTGTGCAAAAAGTTAAAAATTTCACTACTTTCTTTTATATTTCATGTCAACATTTTCCAATCTTAATACCAGAATATTTCTATACGAACAAAATTTATTTTTACTAGAATATAATAAAACCCAAGAACTCANTATAATGTTTTATTAGTTTTTCTATTTAATTTTATTCAATAAATTATGTATCATATAATAAATTATTTAGCATTATGAAGAACCTGTCTCTTAGATACAGGCTGAGATCTGATTATTTAATTAATAATAATTTTAAATTAAATTCGAAATAAATAAATAAAGACGAGTTTCGATCACTTTAGTTTTAAACTGTTTTTTTTCCCCACTTGACATCATCACAGTTCTACAGACAACATAACTGTTCTGGGTGACGTTGATGCCAGAATAAATACTGAATCGGGTAATAGCTTCAGGAAAAACAATAATAAAATCAACAATTGTCGCTTTTCTAACGACAAGAGTTATATCCGGAAGGAATTGAATTCATCAAACTCATTCAGAAAGCTTAAAAAAGAATTTAATTATTGAATTAAATAATTAAATATATAATAATTAAATATTTTAGACGCAAAATAATAACAATTTATAAATTTAGTAGATGTAGTTGTAATCTAAAGATTTCATATAAGTACTGTAAACCATAGCATTTTTACATTTTACTTTTTAAGTTAACTGTAAAAATGCTATGGTTCTATTTTATTTCTACAAAATACAAAATTTTATATTATGTTTTCTAGTATGATAAGTACTGTACTGTACAGTACATAATTATATTTTTCAATTATATTAATAAAAATTAAACTAATGCTAATTAACAATTAAACTAAATACTATAGACTAAAATCGAATTGTGAATTATTTTTCGAAAATATAAATAAATGAAACTTTATGTAACAATTTAAATTTGTAAAAAAAAATTACAAAAATATCTTAGACTATTTCATTATAGTCTACTATAATAATATCAATGCTTAAATTAAAAATGTCATTTTGGTGTGTTAGACTTCTTCATTTATACACAATTTTACTCTTACTGTGAAAGAGTGTACTCGATTGCATAGATCAGCGATTCCCAACCTGTGGTACGCGTACCCCTAGGGGTACGCGATAGGTTGTTTAGGGGTACAGAAAAAAGTTAGTTATTATGGCAGAAAAAATAATATATTATGTATCACAAACTAATAGTATTAAAAAATTATTAGATAAAAAATGTTCCTTGCAACAATCACAACTTTATTATACATTTTTTCTTTTAGGTTTTTTTTCTTTAATTTAAAGTTACAATATGTAAAATTAACAATACG
>NW_019385792.1:63339-74381 GCF_000671375.1 Centruroides sculpturatus
GTGTGATGTTCACGTTTTTTAAATTTTGGTCTCGACAGACATAAGTTAATTCGAGATGGCGATGCGTGAAATACGGACCCCTTTGGTGCTTTTACAGTAATATGAAACTCAACTCCTCCGAACTCTCTCTTTGCAATCAGACATTCGTCCGGAGCAATTTGGGAAAAAGACACTAGGTAGAAAGTCAATTCTCCCTGAAAATATTGAAAAAGAGCTGCTGGAATATATATTGTTGATGGAGGTCATATTTTTCTATTATAAAAGCATTTTTGCGATAAAATACATTGAAGTAAATAATTTTGTAATTATTTAACATTTTTTTCTTCTTTCCCATTTGTTTTTGGCTACATTAAAGCATTTTTTTGAAAATATACAGTAAGGTTCCATATTACCACCCGATTTTCTCTAAGCCTACTTTCGGACTTTTTGTACAAAAGCCTTCAAAAACCATACTTATAATTACACTATCGAAAAATCCAATTAGGAACATTTAGTTTACTAGTTACCAGTACTTTTCGCACAAAAAATGTGGGTGTAGTTATGATACCTTGTTTACAATTTACTAAAATGTAATTGGGGTTCCATAATACCACCTTCTCCTCTATCAATAATTATCATAGAATGATTAGTTATCAGTTATCAGTGATTTAATATGCCTAGTTCTGTAGTCCTGCTTGTTAAGCGCATTTTGCAAAAATGTTTATATTTATGTCGAGCACTTTATTATTGCTTAAATACTGATAGTAAATGATGAGACAATGACATTAAAAAATGACTAGACACTTGAAACAATATATTGGAAATTAATAGACTCAGGTATGCAGAACAAAGATAGATTATCTTCATTGTCTTTTTGCACAAAATATGCGAACTGCGATTTGCGTAATAACAGGGAGTGATCATGCGTAGTTTCTGCAAATTTGGGATCAGTTGTACTGAAAAACATGAAATTAGATGATATTATGAATGGGATAAACTAGGAAAATTGGTGAAGTTGAGTGAGAGAGTTGCTTATCAAGAGGGTTTCATTGTGCTCTAAACAATGGTAGAAAGGTAGAGCTATCCATATAGCTCTTATAAGTTAGTATTTTACAATGAAGACGAAACACCTTTTGTTCCTCTTTACTTCTATCGTCCATTACTCGGTCGTCTGAGATGAGAATGTTGCGATAGATAAGTAGGATGACAAAGAGCGATAAATTCATGAATGAAGTAATCCAGGGATGTGTGAACGATAATAACGAAAAAGCTGTGAGAATATAGATTACAATGGGTTGGGTACATTCAAAAAACAGCAGAATATAGCGCATCGAATAGAAAAGTTGGAAATGGATAGCATAAGAATTTAGGCTCGACCGAACAAATGCAGAGATACCGTAAACATGTAACAAAGAAGAAAATGAAAGACAAATGCAACGTTAGAATAGAGTGATTAGAATGCTGACCTCTAATATATGGAAATAGGCTCTGACGAAGAGAAACAAAAAGAAACTTCGATAATTTTTGATAATATCTCACACATCTATAATTTACAAACAATGAAATTATTTAATTCATATATTCTAAAAACATTAATTATTAAAATATAAATACAGTAAAATCTCGCTAATTTGGACAACTATTTTGCATTGTCTGTTGTTTAAAATAATGAATTTTAACAAAATTAAAATAAAGTTTAACAAAATTTTGAACGAATACATTAATGAATATTCAGTACCACTCATATTTATGTTTTTATTTAATTAATTAAACTTTATTTCTTAAAAATTTTATGGATTAGTTTCTTTTTAAACCTAAATTAGTAAATGTTAATGACAAGAGTAATGATTCTGCTACTATTGCATTGTAAAAGTTTATCAAACCACTGTATTTGTTTATTTAAAATGCGCCATATAATATGACTTTAAATAAAGTGTACTTTTCGGATCATACAAACGGCATAATATAAAAATACCTTTAATTCTGGCTAAGTTTTCCTCCGGTTAGTCCAAATTAACGAGGTTGGACTGTAATATAAAATTTTGTTTTATGTTATTAATCATTAAGCATAGCATTTTAATGCACATGCGTGTTTTCTCCCTAATATGCACTTTGTTGAACGAACTCATTTCATTACTTTGTACTCATTATAATATATACTAATATGCTAAATTATATGCTTAATTAAATATATATTTCACACATATGTGCATATTTCATACTGTCGTGCATATCCGTGTTTATATATTTAGATTTTAGCTATCCAAAGTGTCGATCAGCATTTCATTGTTCTTTAAGATTCGAAATATTGCATAATTTCTTTTCTATGAGATGAAAACAAGAAACACCCGATGGTTACTGAAATTATTGCCCTGGACTCCAACCAGACGTCTATTAATCCTTATGGGAAAAGATATATAATAACATCATTGTCAATAATGTTATTATATAAGTATTTCAAACGCATTTAATAATTTATTGAATTTGTCGTAAGCTGTTGTTCTCAATAACAGATGAGAAAATTTCCCTAGATCTAGAAAATTTATTGATTTAGAGAAAACTTTTTTATTCAAAATTTTTCTTTTAGGAAATTTTGAAAAACATAGTTTTGCAGTTGCAATGGAATAAATTGTAAAAAAAAAATTCTGTTAGTGCACTAAAGTATTTTATCCAAATGTTTTGCACCTAACTTGTCTGGTTCAAAGATTAAATCGAATTGCAAAGATAATTTAGAGCACCTCTTTTCATGTGAATAGATTAGTATCTTTAGTGAAGTCGGGTTTTGTGAAGGCGACGGTCAGAGTACGGAACTGACAAGAAGACTTCACGTTTCTCTTGAAAAAGTGATAACTCGAAGAGCAAATATAACTTAACTCAATTCAGTTTTATGTCGAGTACTGGAATTGAAACAATATTCTATGATAGTGGATTTTCAGAGGAAGATGTGAATTGCAAAAGAGATCAGAAAGAGGATTTTCTTCGGGGAAAAATAAAATAAATTATTTTGCTTCGAAATTTATGTTCTTGGCATAATTCATAGACAGTTCAGAAGAAAAGGGAGAGTCACTTCCGATTTTAGCTATTTGAAGCAATTCCGAAACATTACTAGTCAATCATCAGGTTACTATAGCGAGGAAAGAAAGAAGCTATTTAATATATATACACAATAGCTTTCTTCTACTCGCTACACTATATACTGTATATCGTATATACAGTCTGTTCTAGTATTCTACAGTGTATACACACAAAGTAATTCAAACTTTTGTACGAAACTTCATCAATGTATTTCCTATCCTAAACTGCGACGAAAATATATGTTCCCCAATGTACGGGCACTTCTACATATTGATATGGAACCGATGGGTTTTTTTGTGGGTAATTATCCCGAAAACACGTGATAATACGATCCCTGTTAATTATTCATTTACGTCTCATTTTGTGATGAGAAACGCATTGATGATGTATCGAACAACCGTCTTAAACCACTCTATATATACTGTATATGAAGGAATGTTATCTATTTCGCGAAATAGATAAAAATTTTTAAAAAATCGTGAAATCAGCAAATCTACTGCCGATTTCACGAAATAGGAGACAGTCCCGAATTCGGCGTAAAGTATAGCCTACATATACAAAATATTTTAAATTTTGTAATAATTAAAGAGAAAACGTTCATTATAATTACTTAAACTTATAAAAATTATATGACTCACTTTACATATCGAGTTAAGTTTTAATGCCTAGCAATAAATATACAAGTTAAAAGATAAATTGCTCCTTTCTTTCCTCACTCTTTATCAAAATAATATTTCTTTTGCCAATGTATCATTTATATTGATTATTCAATTAAGTTTATCAATTTAAAGTTATTTACAATTTTCTTTTTCTTTTCTATCACTTTTTATTAAAAAGTTGAGACTTCTTTATGGGTCTATTAATATAATCCGTTTACACTAAAAGGCAAAATGCTTTTATAGATATGAATTTCAGAAAAAGTAGCAGCAAGTGGTACTTACAAATATAATTTAAATTTACCTGCAATAAGTTAAATTTATTTTTATAATAAATGATTTTCTTAAAAATGGCTTTCTCGGAACTTTCAAAAATATGTAAAAGGTGAAAAAAATGTAATCAATATATCATGCTGTTTAGATTGTTACCATTAATTTTCTTTACGATAATAAATGTTTTAAAATATTCGAACAATTCATCACATTTTAAGTGAATCTGAACCAGGAACAGATTACTTGTAACATTTTAGCTGTAACCTAATTTTATTTTTCTTAGATTTTTTTTATTATTCGTTGCTTGATAAATTAATTTTAAGAATCGCCAAGTTGTAAACAGAATATTTTAGTTTTATAACAATTAATTTAATATAAAGTAGATCCTAGCTTTTATAACTAGTATAAATTTTCTGTTACGGCGATATGAAGTGCCGTATGTTTTTTTTTTTATTGGTCATCTCTGTGTCATTATGTAGTTATATACTATTATTTCTAGGAATAAAATCTCAACTTATGACACCGATCATATGAAAAATAATGGCTCATTTAACGACGGTTTTACGGCTATTAATTACGTCGTAAAAGTGGGGTGTACTGTGTTTTATTTGATATATTAATCAAATGTTACAACGGGTCAAGATCAAATTTATTTATAAGATTGTAAAAATGTAAAGCATTAATGATGAGTTAATATTATAAAAAAGAAATTATATAAATTCAGTTTTCATTTAGTTTTATGTTAGTTTGAAAGTTGTACTTAATTCGTGTCATCATAATTATGTTTAGAATATATATCACTATATATTTTCGATTCTCGAAAAACAGGACAAATAATAAAAATAAAAACTCTTTTATTTTACAATTTTTTAAAATATATTACAATTATCCTTTTACAAAATTCCAGGAAATGTGATAAAAATATTGTTAAGTATTTGAATAATACCAATTTAACTTTTTCAATGAACTTTTAGACTTCCTTGGCTGCAATTAGAAAAAAATTGTAGACCTGTAAATTCCCACTGTCCGTCCGTCTGTCTGTTTCTTTGTCTGTCTCTCCTTCCTTAATCTCGAGAACTATGTTATATACATGAAAATGAATACCAGATATGAAAAGATTATAACATAGATGATTGTCAACACCGGAAGACCCCGATTAACTAAATACGAACTTCCAGTCTAGATTGGAGGTCGCGTTATTTCAATTAAAAAATTTCTTCTTAGTTACATTGATGGTCGGCATGTCTCTGTTACCAGGAATAGAATGATGTACAGGAGCAAGACACTACTATTAATAATTTGAGATGAGGAATATATATTTTAAGTTAAATAAATTAAAAATTGCAACAAAATTATGTATTGTAACGATGTCACAATAAATAATTGCTCGTTCTTGATAATATTTTTAATTTTGGAAATTCTCTGTAAAAATTTATAAAGATGTTTCCTTTAACTTTCTTTTTATGATTCTTGAATTAATATTGTGATTTTAATAAATCGATAATTCAGTTCTGAAGAGAATAAGCCATATAAGTTCGAACATGTGAATATATCATAAATTGAAATTGTGCATTGCATATAATTTGTTTCTGAAGGGATTTACCTTGATTGTTTTAGTACCAGGAGAATTTGTAGAACACTGATGAGTTAACAGTAAATCATTTCGATTGCTAACTCTGTTTTATTCAATTATCTGTCGTATTCTAATTATAATAGTTGAACATAAGAGATTCGACTGGCACAATATCCAAGTTGGTTCAATTATTCTATAGAACTTTATTTATAGCTTGTGGTAAATGTTGAGTCGACAGTGTGCAGAAAAATGATTTCTGCATTTCATTATAGATTAGTTAGTATGGAAGACGAGTCTATACTTTTTTATTTCCTTTTTCTGATTTTCTAGACACGAATGCTTGTCACTCGGCCCACTTATTACATTTTTTTCTCTGTATTCTTATAATATATATCTGCTAGCAAATAACATTTCTTGAATTCAGAAACAAGAAATTTAATGTATTTTATGTTTAGAACAGACAAATTGCCAAGTTGGACTGACTCGAGTGACTATTAAACGGCAGATGCAAGTAAATTGGTATTTAATGTATTCAGTAATAATTATGGTAATCTAATTAATATCGGTTGCTTATAAGTGACATTAACTTATTTTATTTTCTGATTTATTTTTGAATTTAGTTTAGACGTTTTTAAAACTATATTTAAAATGTACAAAGAATAGGTTGCGATAAAAAAAATACATTCTTCCAATTAAGAATCTTAATTTATCTAAGTTAAAATAAGAATAAATATATTTAATAATTGTAAAATATGTTCATAATTTTTAAATAATGATGTGAATTTAAAAAACAATTAGTATAAAAGAATCACAAGTAAACCTACTTTTAAAATTAAAATTGTTGAGAGATTATAGTACTTTTGAAATTCTAAATGCATTTATAAATTCCAAGTGGTAAAATTTTTAATACAAATCACTTCGAATACTTGAAACTAAACTGTATTTATTTTAATTATATATAACATACGTATTATTATATCTATATAAATTAATCTATTTTTGACAAAATAAGCTATTGTTTTTTATTTGAGAAATAAAAATAATTATCAACTCTAAAATTTGTTAATTTATTTCATCAATGTATTGAATCAAATTCATAACTCATTTAATGAATATGATTGATCTAAGAATGATTGATACATTTTCAAAAATATTTCTAAATTAGCTATTTTTACATTCGTGATTTGTATTGAGAGTAATAGTATCAGGTTATCAAAGATATATTTATTATACCGTAATAAGTTAGAAAATGTAGAAAAATGCACAAATGTTAACTTTGAATTCTTACAAAATTTGTTTTTTTTTTTTTATTTTTTAATATTGCATTCATATTGGCTGGTTTGTTTTTAATTCTGTATTTTCTGCAATATGTTGAATACAGAATGTATTCTGTATTTTCTACGACACATTGTAGAAATATAGAATATTTTATAAATTAGACTATTAAAAATGAAACATAAGTTACGAAATTAAAAGTAAATGATATTTAGATTAAATAAAATAGTAAATTTATTTTCGATGTTTGCACAAAACATTAGAAGTTTCTAATTATTTCTAATACATTGAATAAAAAATATGTACAGTGTGTATATTAATAATCACTTTTCTCTTATTATTAATAATTAGATTGAAGAAATATCCTTAGACTTTTAAATAGCTTTGATATAATTATTATAAATTATTTATTACTAAATCTAAGAATTCTTCTGGAAGACTCTTTATTTTAGTAATCGATTATTTGTAATAAAATTTAAGTTAAATTTACAAGTTAGATCTTTTTTAGAAAATGCATCTACGAAATAAAAAAAACAGTAAATTTTATATAAATTACTAGTTAATACGATTTATGTAAATTGTTAAGAAATCTTTATTTTACACAAAGATGAAAATAATTTTAAATGATTGGAGGAGAGAAAAAAATGAAAATATATTTTTATTTATAATTTTTGAATGTTATTTTGCCAAATAAACTTAAAATATTTATTAATTATAAATATTTANAGCTTTGATTTGTTAAAAGTCTATTTTCTATTGTAGCCGTCGGCCATAGTTTTAGATATATTTTTGTTAATTTTAGTTAGGCTTAGTATCTCCTCTGTTCTTTTGTCGTAAAATAAATCAAAAGCTTAATTTAAAATATGTAATTGCAAGTATTTTAAAAACTATGACATATCAAGAAATTACTGTTTATAAAATTATAGAGCAAGGCTTTTCCTGATTCACATAAAACCTTTAAGCACAGTTTGATACTAAATGCACGATAATATATAAACCAAAAAACTTAAACAAAAGTCATCAAGTTGACGGAATTAGGAGATCAAATTTCCACAATGGAATTACGTAAACGATGTTTATCGCTCAAGCTGTTAAAATCTGACGCGCGTTCCCAAACTACTTAGTACATTTACAATGTTTTGGCAGCAAAGTTAGTATTAATGACTTTTACCTGCCATTTACTAACTCGAAACGGCAGATGTTATTACAAATGCGAATAGTCTCACATTCTAAAATAACATTTTCACTAACTTGTAAGTTCTGCAAATGGGTAAAAATTTAAATCGAATCATTCCGGTTTCTCATCATTCGAAAGAATTGACAAAGTTGTTATTTGAATTTCTAACGCACATCAGTTGGATAAACAGATGAAAAAATATTTTTTCTGTTTATCTACTTACTCTTTTTCTAATGAGATACTACGAAGAGTGGTGTTTTTTTCTTATTTTGAAAATACGAATTACTGCAATAAATGATAATAATTATTATTAATAATTATTAGTCTATGCTCTTACAAAATAAATAAGAAACTTATGTTACTAAGTATATTAATATATAATTCATAAGTTTATTAATACTTTATTACTATGGTTAATATTAACTTATTAATCATATTTAAATTATATAATTTATTAACTTTCCTAAATTTAAAGTTCAATGTTTTCATTTCTCGGAAAACTACTCAATTTATTTATATTTTTTAATTGAAAATATATAATTATAATAATAAATGGATATACTATATAATAATTTTAATAAAATTACTAATAATTCCTGTGTCGACATGCTTCTTATCATTCTTATTTTTATTTAGTTACTATTTTTGTGAAATTCTTTGCCACTTTATTAAAATGATTGTTCATAACCTTACTTTTCACTTTTTTAATATGTAATAGTTTAAATTCTTAATTCCTATTTTCATTTTATTGGTAACTCTGTTTCCTCTGTTTCCGAATTGTTTTAATTTGAACAATTTGGAAACAGTATAAAAGGAAAAGTCTAATATTGATTTTTATTTATACTTCTGTGGATGTTGTTTTGTATATCGAACTTGTTTATTTATTCATGATTTGTCTTCCTTGCATTATATAATTAAAGTTAAATAATTTTTTTTCAATTTTATTATTTGCTGTACTGTATATACGTCTGTATTGTACTGTGCATCGTTTAATAAATTAGTATCATTCATTAATTATATATATTTATAAAATTTTTCTATAAAAACAAACAATTTAAATTTAGCAATAACAATAATTTTAAAAAACACCATGAAAATCAGCTTTTTGTAGAATTTGGAATAACTTATTAATCTTCATTATAAGATTTGAAAGTTAATTTTATTTAACTTTTTAGTTTTTTAATAACAATTTGGATTATTCTGATTTTTTAAATCATATGTTGTTTCTTACTTTTTCATTGAAAATAAATTGATTTAATATAAATAAATTTATAATCGTATCATAAAATTTATAATGTTATTTTCACAATTATGTCTATATTGAATATATTCACGCTTTGTACTGTACATTTCTATAATGAATCAGTTTTTGAGTAATATCCCTTATCCAAATCTAAGGGAGATTAGCAGTCTTTGAACAAAACTTTTATTGCCCTAATATAATCTTTCAATATTTTAAAGGTAACAAGAATATATTATTTTCATTTTCTTATGAATATATTTTTTAAATGTTATTATATATATTTCATTATACAAGATCCAGTATACGTTCTCTTCGAGTAACAACCATTCAAATTACGAACTTTTAGACAATTTTTTTTTAAATGTTATATTTTCTTCTCTTATCACTAAATCATCATTTGTTTTCATGCTGATCCATCGACTTATATCTTTCAATATGCATTCATGCTTAATACATTAATATACATACAAGTTGATATGTATTATACGTTTAGATTTGATAAAAAAAATAATACAAAAACATAATATATAAGATTCGTTTCAGCTAGATTAATTAATTATTTAACATTATAGTAGTCTATACAATATTATTGAATTTTTATTGATAAACCCTTGAAACTCTTTCCGAGGCCGAAAATGATGCTTTATTATTTTTATTAAAAAAGTACATACTGTACATACTTACATACTTTTTCTAATGATTTAGGCACATCCCATACATTCAACATTGATATTTGAGATATTAATGACATTACAGTTTTCAATAGTCCGAATTGCAATCAGTGTATTGATCTCAATAAAAATTCATATATAAGCGAGGTATTTCTAACTCAGCGTGTATTCAAATTTATTTTAAATGTAACAAATTTTATATACAGTTGAGAAGAAAGTTTATCTACTCTCATTATTCTGGAGTTAAATAGTTCTAAGATAATTTAAGAACTTTTCTAATGAATTTTTTCATGTTATTATTGAAAAATTAAAACGTTTTGAAGAAATGTTCTTTCGTTCTGCTAGTGGTTCTGGCATCAAACAAATAAAGGCGTAATTGTTGCAGATACAATTTTTGTTGCGATTAGTTCTGTCTTCTCAATTAATCATGAAGCTCATACGCTTATTACTAGTTTTTTTTTCAACCAATGCAGCAATTTGAATACAGAAATGTTTATAAATGATCTTAGCTTTTCTACAATATCATAAAAAATCTCGTTCAAAAGCTTTTAGATCATTTTAGCTCTATTAAATTATTTTTAAGTTTTGCCTAAAAGATTGCATTGTATCGTTTCCTTAACAAATTATATTTCTATTACCAGTTAAATTTATAATGGCATCCAGTTGTTTTGAATTTATACATATTTTATAATTATAATATTTAGAAAATAATAATACGAGGGGGAAAATAATGCATTTTTATAAATTGTAATAAACGTTGAGTTAATGTTTTCCGTTCAGTTTCGTTTTTTTCTTTTTTTATATTTTTTATACACTTTTAAATTTTACAATAAAAATCCTATAAAAATTTTAATAAATTTTTATTCATTCATTCATGAATATTCATTTAACTCTTTAAAAAATCACTTGTTTCTAAAAGAAAAAAGCAACGAATAATTTAAAACTTTATCTTTTATAATAAAATGTTTTTTGAAATATATTTTAAAATAAAAAACCTGACGTCATAAATCACTCTTTAGAATAGGAACGTTCATATACAGTAATTAAGTTTCCGGATGAACTGTTCTGAAAAATCAAAATATTTCCGTACATTTTTACGTTTTTTTTTTTTTTTTTTCTT
>NW_019385792.1:81294-90594 GCF_000671375.1 Centruroides sculpturatus
GAACCATCCTACAAGAAACTTCCTCATTCATGGTTAAAAAACCAACTTACCAACTTAGCTCTCAACGAGTGGCAACACAAATGGGAAAATGCAGACACAGGGAGGAAAACTTACGCCTTCATTCCATCTATTACTCACCGTGTCAAGGCCACACACTACACTCCAAATGCCGAGACTACCCAAATTTTGACCGGGCACGGCAACTTCCATGCCTATCTCCACCGCTTCGGTAAAATGGACAACAACCTCTGCGACTGTGATGAGTCCAGTGAGGACACAGCGGAACACTTCCTCTACACATGCTCAAAATACGACGACGACAGACTCCCGTTCATAGGCGCATGCCTCATGGAGGGACAGAACTGGCCACCAAACCCAACGGAAGTATTTAGCAACAAAAAACTGTGGAGAAGGCTAACGCAATTTGTGTATAAAACAAAGACTCTAAGCACCAATGGCTTCAGTAGAGAGAACACCAGTTCTACCAACTAGTCACAGCCTAAAGATACGCCTTTCGTGGAACAGGAGGTGGGGAAACGGGTAAAATAATTATGGTAAATGTACGCTATATAACATTCCTGTAAACACGGGCAGTGCTGTGTAATGTATTGTAACACTGTTTTATTTCTGCTGGTATCGGTTGGGCCACCATCTGTAGTCCGGTACATTTTGTTGTACCCCAGCTGCCAATTCCGTTTAATTTTGTTCGGAATGGTGATCCATTTATGCCGATTGGTGTTTATTTTCTATTGGCCTCCCACTCTCCTCAAAAACGCTACAAATGTATTAATGTACTCTTTATCTTTAATATTTGTACTGTCTGGTAACAATTACAACTATTTCCTTCTTAGTTTCTCGTCATCATTGTCATTGGTAACCCTTCGGTTCTTGGGTTGCACTTCCAATTCTGTAAATCAACTGCTTCCTGCTGCTTTGTAATTGTCACAAGTCTTCAAAGTTTGTATTCTATGACAACCACTTAACATATTTGTAAACATATTGTAATCTTCTGGTTTTATTTCAATAAAAGTGATACAGGCACCCATGGGGCCTCCCATGCCTTCCTTTCAAACTTTACTATTACCCTATCTTTTCACACTTTGAGCTCTTGCTTTCTCCTTCTTTCCATTTCCAAATAGGGCAAAGTCCCTAACCACGAACGGACAGCTCTCTTATCTCTTTAACTTGGTGTTTAACTTGGTATTCTAGTATACAGTAGATACGCAACACAGTTTTTTGTAATTAATTTCTGCATTTATTCTTTGGATTGAGCTGTTAATTACTAAAAGCTTAATTTTGAATTTAGGTGTAAATCTGTTAGATTAACCTAACTGAACGATTTACTCTAGAGGCTTCATATCTGCAAATCTAATTAATTTGGAATCCATCTCTAGTCAACTAATTATGTAGATTTTGCAAATTAGTTAATACGTTAATTGAATGTTTTTATATGTGCGATTAATTTTCAAATAAAGATTTTCCGAATGAGTCTATAATGAGTCGTTCGTCGTCCGTGGAACGATGACGAGGATAACTCTCCTTAAAAACCACGGATTCAAACTACTCTTATTAATATAGCTAATATCAATTTATTTACATTATATTTATTCAATTTACACAATATATCTGTAGTTTATAATGAAACATCACCGATATGAAATCGGACAGAAACGCTATTTTCCAAACATAGCAGGAAACGCTATTTTTTGAAAACGGAATGGAAATTTGAGTTCGACTCAATTAGCTGAAGGTATATTAACTTTCGAAGGTACTACCATCCTATCTATGAAACTAGGACATACCGAGTTTACTGTTGTTACTTTCTTGTGACGCGGTCAGTCTTTGAGAAGAGGATCTCACTTTTCCCAGCTTTCGCAAAATCTTGTATTCTCCTCAATGCCTATAGAGCTTGATGCTCTCGTATGTCAACGGCATCACCGGTAGCTTCCTCCCACAAACTTACGATACCAGATCTCATCCTCCTAAATCAGTAGATCTCTGTCCTCCGAATTCTCTCCTTCTCCCCTTGATTTTTCTCTGTTTAACTTGGATATTCCAGCCAACCAAATATCGAGAAGTCCACGATATGAGGTAGAGCATTGATTATGTTTAATTAAATGTAGGCCAGAAGCAAAATACGAAAATTCCGACGAATCCATTCTTTTCTATACTTAAAAGGCTATACGATGCTGTTTATCCACTCGCCATCCTTCAATAAATCATTTTAATCCACCCTTTATTTTCCTTCTTCTTCCTTCTTATACTATTATAACAGGTAGTTGTGTAATGATATTTATAGGTGGGTAGCCAATATTTGGTTGACATCACTGTGGGCGAAAGGTTTTTATTGTCCGTTAGTAAGATTCTAATGTCGATATTTAAGCTTCTTAAGAACAAAAGATATCGTCACAGGAAGAAGTAAATGGTAGTACTTCATGAATTAAATCAGGTTAGTAAAGTTCAGCAGTATTCTGAGGTTTTCAATATTAATTACAGACAAGAAATTTACTTTACTTCGCAAATGTACTCTTGCACTTTGAAATGCACAAGCATTCTTTATTCTGCATTGCTATATCTGGATGTTATTGAAATTCGGTGATTTTAAATATTTCGCCCATTATTTTTCATACAAAAAATGTCAAGCAGTAAGTTTGGTATGTAGAAGTCAATAATAGATGCAGTAGGCTTGAAGAAGACCACTGAATCCGTCACAGGCTCTTCAGTGTGCATTACACGTCCGTCTTTGCTATGCTACTGCACATGGTAAAAAGTAATTTAAACTAACGTAATTAATTAACGAAATTCATTAATGTTCTAAGCTCTACTATTTTTATTGTATAAACCATATTGTTTCAAGATAAAATATGATATATTTCAAGTACTGTAAATGACCATGTAGTATGAAGAAACGTTATAAAAAATAAAAACAAAACTTTTTTCCACATGTTGATTAAAGAATAGTAAATCTATTAGGCGCATTAGGTATAAATATGAATTATTTTTCGGTTGATTTGTCATTTCATCTGCTCGAATGACTTTTCAAAGTCATTTTATCAAATAGGCAAAGACGTATGATAAGGCCTTATGGTGATTTTCCTCCTTTTATTTTTATGTAGAATAAAAATAAAAAGAAGACACAGATTGATGAACTAAACTACAATTTTATCTTACGTAATAAGTTTTATTACTCATATCATTAATTATATTTGACTTATTTCAGTATTTTCTAAAAGATATCTTACAATTTGTTTATTTTTATAGGCCTCTATTTTTTTAACTAATTAAAAAGTACAGTATATATTTTAATAACATAAATCAAAAGCTACGCTTAAATTTAATAATGAAAAACAAATTAATTTGAATTATCTTTTCTGTTCTAATAATTTAATTAAAGTTTTCGAACTTCGTGAGTTATGTATGATCCAGTATTTTATGTCATTTTTGTAATAACCATCGCTAATATAATCTTTCAATATTTTAAAGGTAACAAGAATATATTATTTTCATTTTCTTATGAATATATTTTTTAAATGTTATTATATATATTTCATTATACAAGATCCAGTATACGTTCTCTTCGAGTAACAACCATTCAAATTACGAACTTTTAGACAATTTTTTTTTAAATGTTATATTTTCTTCTCTTATCACTAAATCATCATTTGTTTTCATGCTGATCCATCGACTTATATCTTTCAATATGCATTCATGCTTAATACATTAATATACATACAAGTTGATATGTATTATACGTTTAGATTTGATAAAAAAAATAATACAAAAACATAATATATAAGATTCGTTTCAGCTAGATTAATTAATTATTTAACATTATAGTAGTCTATACAATATTATTGAATTTTTATTGATAAACCCTTGAAACTCTTTCCGAGGCCGAAAATGATGCTTTATTATTTTTATTAAAAAAGTACATACTGTACATACTTACATACTTTTTCTAATGATTTAGGCACATCCCATACATTCAACATTGATATTTGAGATATTAATGACATTACAGTTTTCAATAGTCCGAATTGCAATCAGTGTATTGATCTCAATAAAAATTCATATATAAGCGAGGTATTTCTAACTCAGCGTGTATTCAAATTTATTTTAAATGTAACAAATTTTATATACAGTTGAGAAGAAAGTTTATCTACTCTCATTATTCTGGAGTTAAATAGTTCTAAGATAATTTAAGAACTTTTCTAATGAATTTTTTCATGTTATTATTGAAAAATTAAAACGTTTTGAAGAAATGTTCTTTCGTTCTGCTAGTGGTTCTGGCATCAAACAAATAAAGGCGTAATTGTTGCAGATACAATTTTTGTTGCGATTAGTTCTGTCTTCTCAATTAATCATGAAGCTCATACGCTTATTACTAGTTTTTTTTTCAACCAATGCAGCAATTTGAATACAGAAATGTTTATAAATGATCTTAGCTTTTCTACAATATCATAAAAAATCTCGTTCAAAAGCTTTTAGATCATTTTAGCTCTATTAAATTATTTTTAAGTTTTGCCTAAAAGATTGCATTGTATCGTTTCCTTAACAAATTATATTTCTATTACCAGTTAAATTTATAATGGCATCCAGTTGTTTTGAATTTATACATATTTTATAATTATAATATTTAGAAAATAATAATACGAGGGGGAAAATAATGCATTTTTATAAATTGTAATAAACGTTGAGTTAATGTTTTCCGTTCAGTTTCGTTTTTTTCTTTTTTTATATTTTTTATACACTTTTAAATTTTACAATAAAAATCCTATAAAAATTTTAATAAATTTTTATTCATTCATTCATGAATATTCATTTAACTCTTTAAAAAATCACTTGTTTCTAAAAGAAAAAAGCAACGAATAATTTAAAACTTTATCTTTTATAATAAAATGTTTTTTGAAATATATTTTAAAATAAAAAACCTGACGTCATAAATCACTCTTTAGAATAGGAACGTTCATATACAGTAATTAAGTTTCCGGATGAACTGTTCTGAAAAATCAAAATATTTCCGTACATTTTTACGTTTTTTTTTTTGTTTTTTCTTCTTATTTTTAAATAATAATACTTGTAGCAAAGCATCTTTAATTTCTACAACATTAATTTAATAAATTATTTTATAATTAAAATCAAATTTACTTTTATTCTTGAAAAGTATTTTTATCCATACAAAGAATGCGAAATTTTTAATATTTAAAGTTTCCAGTTTACTTATATTTAATCATATCCAATCTAAACTAAGTTGGATATATTTTTTTCTTTTATAAATATGAATTATTTTTCGGTTGATTTGTCATTTCATCTGCTCGAATGACTTTTCAAAGTCATTTTATCAAATAGGCAAAGACGTATGATAAGGCCTTATGGTGATTTTCCTCCTTTTATTTTTATGTAGAATAAAAATAAAAAGAAGACACAGATTGATGAACTAAACTACAATTTTATCTTACGTAATAAGTTTTATTACTCATATCATTAATTATATTTGACTTATTTCAGTATTTTCTAAAAGATATCTTACAATTTGTTTATTTTTATAGGCCTCTATTTTTTTAACTAATTAAAAAGTACAGTATATATTTTAATAACATAAATCAAAAGCTACGCTTAAATTTAATAATGAAAAACAAATTAATTTGAATTATCTTTTCTGTTCTAATAATTTAATTAAAGTTTTCGAACTTCGTGAGTTATGTATGATCCAGTATTTTATGTCATTTTTGTAATAACCATCGATCGTTCTACTTGACTTCTTTAATAGTCGAAACCACAGTTTCGAGGAGATCCAATTACACAAAAGCAGTGAAGACAACGAGAAGAACACGAGAATACAATATCCCAATACGGTCCGTTTAACAGCAATAAACAAGAAAATTGGTGTCTCCTCTTTATTCTTCATGTAAATTATGTCTTGTTCTATTTTCCTGTACCTCATCTTGTTCAATATTTTGTCTTAATAAGATTGCATCTTGTGTTAACTTCAATAATTTTTATAATGAAACATTTTATCAAGTCTGTATGTTTCTATTCGTTTCTGATTTTCAATGATTCTCGTAATTAACATAGGATGTGTTATTAGTAATAACGTTAACATGCAATAACTCAATTTTATAAACATTAAAAATAATTTGAAAATTGGCCTATTTTTATTAAAAGTCTACTTTCATAAAGTTTTAAAAAAACCTGTAAGATGTAATAATTCATAAAGCTGCGGATGTATATAAATTTTTACATTTGTAACTAATGAAATCTGAATTAAAAATAGTATCTATATTTTTCAAATCTCATTACTTCAACATAAAATTTTGAATGATTTAAAAATTCGATACTAAAAATTCTAAACTGTTATTACTTCTAATATATTTTCAAGTATTTTAAAAAATAATTATACTCATATTAATTTTCTAGGATGATTCAATTATTTTGAGTTACTATTTTTTCAACTCGTTTTATATTTTGTAAAAGGAACATCATCTAATAAAGAAAAATGAAATCCTGCATGAACTGAAGTCGAATCTTGACTTTTTAGTGAAATTTTCTACTACTATCATATTTTAAAGCTTTATTGTTTTATAAAGGACAAGTAGGAAGTAAATTTAAGTGAATAAAGCCTGTATTAAAGAGACGGAATATTTCAGTATTAAATATTCGAAAAATAAAAAGAAGTTACCATAAGAAAACCTTTTTATAACTTTTACCATAATAAAGATCTTTTTGTAAATCTTGTCATTTTTTGACGTCAAAATATCACTATCAACGTAAAAAATGTCACGAGATATCTCTCTGTAACTTAGAAGCGAAAGGTATCATAGAGTGCATCCCGAGGACCTGTCAAAATATACTTTGTTCAACGTCACCTCCGGCAATGCCTATCCAACAACAATAATCTGGTGGAAAGGGTTTACTTGCTATATTTACTAGCTTCTGAACGTCACGAAGTTTGTGTAAATTCTGCCAGAAACTGTTTGGTATCGACCGCAATCTCTAGTACCTGCGTGTTGCTGGCATCTCCTTCCAAGTTACTCAATAGTTTGAAATATTATGTGTTATCCATTATTGTGTTTCACAAGTGACCTAAAGGGCTGCTCTTATTAATGGTGATTGAATAAGTATCAACAAAATCATTCATTTAATCGATTCATTAAATAAACGTCTTTTCTATAACAAAATGTCGCTAATTTTTCTCTGTGTAATTAATTTCGGTTCGTTTTATAGAACAAAAAAAAATTTAGCTGTTTAACAGTTCGCAAATTGAACAATTTCATCAAAATATTTTAGGGAAAGTTATATTAAAATGTAGTTATTCATTACATTTAAACATTTGAGAAACTCCAAGCGGTAATTTTATTCTTTGATATTCGAATTGCTAATTTTAGTGAAACCACTTAATGCAGATAAACGAAATTTAAAGAATAACTTATTTAAGAGGTGCGGTTATATAATTTAAAGTTTTAATTGCATTTGGTTCTCTTTTGATTCAACTTTTAACAAAACACTTAAAATAAAACAGAAATCATTTGAACGTCATTTTAATTAATTTATCTAATAAAAATTTCAAATGATTTTATGTAAAATAATTTTAACAAAACATAAGATGGCTTATTTTTGTAATCGAATTATTAATTTTAAAAATTCCACTTATATAAATATTATAAAATAATTGAATAAATGAGCGTTCTCAGTATTAAGGTGTGTTGACTGTATATTGTTAAAGAATCTGAGTGAGAATAGGGGATATAAAATAATTAATAATAGTTAATAATTACTACTCAGTTGAAAATATAAATATTACTTTGTGCTATAAAATAAAGACGTCAAGTTTCTGTTTACGAAATAATCTTTAGCTGTTCATAAAAACTTTAAGAAAATCCTTCTTAGTTATGACTGCAGAATACAACGATGGTATTTATAGATAATCTTATACTGTATTTGTACTTGATACAGAAAATCTCGACAGTTTGAATAGTCAAGTTATTGAATGGAATCATAGATAATCCGATGTATATTTAAAATTTTACTTTACACATCAGTTACCACTTCAAATATAAAAGATTTTACTTTCTCATGGTTTAAAAATCAGTTTTATGCATTGTAAAACAAGAAGAATAGAAATTCTATAATTCAACTAAATTTGATGTTTAATGTAATATCGGAAATCTAAAACATAAAAGAGATAGAAAACTTGAACTAAACATATATTATATACAGATATTTGTTAATTTACCTGCTTACCTAAAATAATAATGATATTGAAAATCATTACCATGTAGTTTATCATTATGTATTGTAAATACTGTATTTTGTTGATCTATATTGATGTTTATGTTTTAGTTTCTTTAATTAAATAAGCATTGTAAAGTTAAATGAACATGAATTTAAATTCTTTAACATTTCTATAAAGTTAACTATTTAAAATAAAGTTACAGGAGTAATTCATTCCCCAAAATTTTTAGAACTTGTATGTAGTAACCACAATAAACAAATTTTCGCGGTAAGCGTTAATTACTCAATACACAGAGAATTCAATTACAAGCAATAGTTCTTTAAATATGTTGAAATATTTATTCTTCAAAATAGCAACTAATTACACACAACGAATTTCTAATTAAACAAATATTTATTTACTTAATTTAACTGGACAGTTTCAAGTTAAACTTTAATGAAACTATCGTGCGACTTGCAGAAGTTTCAGCTGTCATTCTTCTCGTAGGAAAATACAAAGATAGTTCATATAACATTTTGTTCCTTTCATAACTTATCATTGCCATTAAAAATTATTAAAACTGTGAGAAAATAAAGAAAATTCTATAGACTAGAATACAATTTTAGTTTTTGCTGTATTTTTATTAATTCACACAACACTATAAATGTTGTGTGATTAAACCAATATGTATTTTATATAAGATAATTAAGATTTTTATAATTATTATAGGCTTAAATATATATACAAATTATATTGTTGAGGTAAGATTTATTTATTTCGAAACATAATTTATAAAATATTATAGTTATTACTTTGTAAGATTATCGTGATTTTGAGTAATGTTTAATTTAATATATAAAAATTAAAATCGAACAAATAAAGCTTGTTCAGATTATTTTACATGACTCTAAAGTTACAAATTTTTCTGTAGAATGCAAAATGTTTTGAACTAGAAATTTATTCCAATGAAAATTTAGTAGTCTTGTAATAATAGGCAGTGGCGCGTTATAGCTTGATAGAACCCAGGCAAATTTGAATTAGGGGGTCCCATGTACAATGTTGACTTCAGATATTTTCCTTCGAGGAAG
>NW_019385792.1:91557-102608 GCF_000671375.1 Centruroides sculpturatus
CTTACCAACTTAGCTCTCAACGAGTGGCAACACGAATGGGAAAATGCAGACACAGGGAGGAAAACTTACGCCTTCATTCCATCTATTACTCACCGTGTCAAGGCCACACACTACACTCCAAATGCCGAGACTACCCAAATTTTGACCGGGCACGGCAACTTCCATGCCTATCTCCACCGCTTCGGTAAAATGGACAACAACCTCTGCGACTGTGATGAGTCCAGTGAGGACACAGCGGAACACTTCCTCTACACATGCTCAAAATACGACGACGACAGACTCCCGTTCATAGGCGCATGCCTCATGGAGGGACAGAACTGGCCACCAAACCCAACGGAAGTATTTAGCAACAAAAAACTGTGGAGAAGGCTAACGCAATTTGTGTATAAAACAAAGACTCTAAGCACCAATGGCTTCAGTAGAGAGAACACCAGTTCTACCAACTAGTCACAGCCTAAAGATACGCCTTTCGTGGAACAGGAGGTGGGGAAACGGGAAAAATAATTATGGTAAATGTACGCTATATAACATTCCTGTAAACACCGGCAGTGCTGTGTAATGTATTGTAACACTGTTTTATTTCTGCTGGTATCGGTTGGGCCACCATCTGTAGTCCGGTACATTTTGTTGTACCCCAGCTGCCAATTCCGTTTAATTTTGTTCGGAATGGTGATCCATTTATGCCGATTGGTGTTTATTTTCTATTGGCCTCCCACTCTCCTCAAAAACGCTACAAATGTATTAATGTACTCTTTATCTTTAATATTTGTACTGTCTGGTAACAATTACAACTATTTCCTTCTTAGTTTCTCGTCATCATTGTCATTGGTAACCCTTCGGTTCTTGGGTTGCACTTCCAATTCTGTAAATCAACTGCTTCCTGCTGCTTTGTAATTGTCACAAGTCTTCAAAGTTTGTATTCTATGACAACCACTTAACATATTTGTAAACATATTGTAATCTTCTGGTTTTATTTCAATAAAAGTGATACAGGCACCCATGGGGCCTCCCATGCCTTCCTTTCAAACTTTACTATTACCCTATCTTTTCACACTTTGAGCTCTTGCTTTCTCCTTCTTTCCATTTCCAAATAGGGCAAAGTCCCTAACCACGAACGGACAGCTCTCTTATCTCTTTAACTTGGTGTTTAACTTGGTATTCTAGTATACAGTAGATACGCAACACAGTTTTTTGTAATTAATTTCTGCATTTATTCTTTGGATTGAGCTGTTAATTACTAAAAGCTTAATTTTGAATTTAGGTGTAAATCTGTTAGATTAACCTAACTGAACGATTTACTCTAGAGGCTTCATATCTGCAAATCTAATTAATTTGGAATCCATCTCTAGTCAACTAATTATGTAGATTTTGCAAATTAGTTAATACGATAATTGAATGTTTTTATATGTGCGATTAATTTTCAAATAAAGATTTTCCGAATGAGTCTATAATGAGTCGTTCGTCGTCCGTGGAACGATGACGAGGATAACTCTCCTTAAAAACCACGGATTCAAACTACTCTTATTAATATAGCTAATATCAATTTATTTACATTATATTTATTCAATTTACACAATATATCTGTAGTTTATAATGAAACATCACCGATATGAAATCGGACAGAAACGCTATTTTCCAAACATAGCAGGAAACGCTATTTTTTGAAAACGGAATGGAAATTTGAGTTCGACTCAATTAGCTGAAGGTATATTAACTTTCGAAGGTACTACCATCCTATCTATGAAACTAGGACATACCGAGTTTACTGTTGTTACTTTCTTGTGACGCGGTCAGTCTTTGAGAAGAGGATCTCACTTTTCCCAGCTTTCGCAAAATCTTGTATTCTCCTCAATGCCTATAGAGCTTGATGCTCTCGTATGTCAACGGCATCACCGGTAGCTTCCTCCCACAAACTTACGATACCAGATCTCATCCTCCTAAATCAGTAGATCTCTGTCCTCCGAATTCTCTCCTTCTCCCCTTGATTTTTCTCTGTTTAACTTGGATATTCCAGCCAACCAAATATCGAGAAGTCCACGATATGAGGTAGAGCATTGATTATGTTTAATTAAATGTAGGCCAGAAGCAAAATACGAAAATTCCGACGAATCCATTCTTTTCTATACTTAAAAGGCTATACGATGCTGTTTATCCACTCGCCATCCTTCAATAAATCATTTTAATCCACCCTTTATTTTCCTTCTTCTTCCTTCTTATACTATTATAACAGGTAGTTGTGTAATGATATTTATAGGTGGGTAGCCAATATTTGGTTGACATCACTGTGGGCGAAAGGTTTTTATTGTCCGTTAGTAAGATTCTAATGTCGATATTTAAGCTTCTTAAGAACAAAAGATATCGTCACAGGAAGAAGTAAATGGTAGTACTTCATGAATTAAATCAGGTTAGTAAAGTTCAGCAGTATTCTGAGGTTTTCAATATTAATTACAGACAAGAAATTTACTTTACTTCGCAAATGTACTCTTGCACTTTGAAATGCACAAGCATTCTTTATTCTGCATTGATATATCTGGATGTTATTGAAATTCGGTGATTTTAAATATTTCGCCCATTATTTTTCATACAAAAAATGTCAAGCAGTAAGTTTGGTATGTAGAAGTCAATAATAGATGCAGTAGGCTTGAAGAAGACCACTGAATCCGTCACAGGCTCTTCAGTGTGCATTACACGTCCGTCTTCGCTATGCTATTGCACATGGTAAAAAGTAATTTAAACTAACGTAATTAATTAACGAAATTCATTAATGTTCTAAGCTCTACTATTTTTATTGTATAAACCATATTGTTTCAAGATAAAATATGATATATTTCAAGTACTGTAAATGACCATGTAGTATGAAGAAACGTTATAAAAAATAAAAACAAAACTTTTTTCCACATGTTGATTAAAGAATAGTAAATCTATTAGGCGCATTAGGTAAGAATGGGAGTTTTTCATTTTAACGAAAACAATGATAGAAGTTCCAAGGTACAACAGCTTTCCCTACATGTTATTTTCGATGTTCAAAGTGCAAAGTGGATATAATAAAAACTGGCAAAATTTTGGAGAATGTTGCTGTTATGTTCTTTGTATAACTATGTCATTGTATTGTTATAGAATGCTTTTCAAATGTTTAGAAATATTCTATAGTTTTTGGATTAATGGCAGCAGTGACTTTGCAGAAATAGATAGATTTTTCTTTAAATTACTTTTCAAGAAATTAACGTCATTTATTTCAAGGGAAAGATATACTATTGCTATGTTAATATAAATTCACAATATTAATGACAAATGAAAAATTTTCGTTATTAAGCTCGGTTTGTTGTACTTGAATTGTACAACATGATACACAACTAGTATAGTAACATAAAATTACATTTTCTGCTAAAAATTCGATTAAATCTCGATTATATTATATAAAAAAAATAGTATCGTAAAAAATAAAAGAAAATTTTAAATTAAATTAAAAATTGATAGTAAATCGGTTAAAACGAAGTACAGGAAGCTGTGGAATGAAATATCTGTCTATGTACCGGTACATTTAATATAAAAATCGAAAATGAATTTACATTAAAAATGCAATAATAGATCTACTTTGGAAGTGAATTTGTTTTGTTCTTAATTTCGTCATTCATGAACATTAACAAAAAATGTTGTTGTCATATTATTATACAATATGATATTAAATGAACTTTCCTGTTATTTGAAGTCAAAGTTGAATATGTTCACGCATTTTTAATGGTTTAATTGTTATATTTCTTTTCATAGCTAAAATTGTATTCTTGGTTTCTTTCATAAATATTATTCCATTACAACGAAATGACTCCTTAGAGGCTTAGACGATTGAAATCACAGCGTTTTGAGTTGATTTTCGACGTTTTCTCGTTCCTGTTTTAATTTATAGTATTCTTTTTTAACAATATTAGTTGTATATATATAAAGTAAATTCTTATTAGCATCAATCTCTGCGGGACCGCCTGTAATTGTTTACGTTAATCAATAGCTGACTTTAATGATTATTATGCAATTTTGGCGTCAAAGAAAGGTATACTGCATAGATATGATAATATATCACTATGCAATTTTCATTGTAAAAAGATTGCGTTTTTATTTTCAGGTGAACTTTTATGTACTTTTTAGACAATTGAGAATATGAGAAGTGTCAAATTTAGCTGTCGAGCAATTATCTTTTGATTTTAAACTAAAGGAATATTTATTTAGAGTTTTACGTTTTTAAACAAAAACTTTTAATACAACTATAAAATAGACGAATACGTACTTTTTTCATATCATACGTATGTTTCTAGGTGAAAGTATTTAATTCTTCTGAATAAAGCTGAAATTTTGAATACAAAAATTATCTGCATTTGACTACTATTATTATTTGTTAAATCTTTAAGTAAACAACAAAATAATTATGGCGGATAAGATAAAATGTTAATGTTAACCAATATAGCTTAGTGTACTTCTTGTGTATATTTCGGACTAGAAAAAAATTTGACCTTGAGAAGAGTCAGTAGAAACTAAACTATAAGTTTCTGTTGTAATGACAAAAAGTGGATACTAACTGATAGCTGATGCTTACTAGAGTCTACTATATTAATTAAGTTACTGAAAATAATAATCTAATAATCTAACAAGTTTAACTGATGATAAGGCAAGCGAATTCGTCGAAATTCTGAAAAAAATATATAACCAACGTCTTTAAACTGCTCAACGAATAGTGTTTTCGTTTATTCAATTTTAAACCTCACAGCACAAATCTTATTTTTTTTTTTTTTTGGACGGAAATTTTCTGGTAACATACACGTTCACATCGATTTCTTTAAATATTTTGCTTTTACTCGACATAGTTATTAAATTATAAAGTTATTCCTTGGCCTATTGACCGACTAGGTCACCGACTAGGAATAACTTTATAATAGTAATAATGTAATTATAACTGAATTATAACGAGTGGGATAAGCATTATCACAAACTCTTACGCATAAGACATAAATTTATCCAACAAAATAAAAACTTGAACCAGTCAACTACTATTTACTTACTGGTTGTTCCGTACCTGATCAACTTCGGGGGTCTTAGTCACAAGGCTGCGGTTACGAGATCGTGATTGACGAATCGTATCTACAAATTACCAAAAATTGTTCCGTACTGATGCGATATGAAAATATAGGCATTTGGTGTAACGAAGACCGTTTACGGTGATGTAAAACAAAATGAAAGGAAATGCAAGGTTAAATTACAATGAGCACTTCGTATTTTTATCATAATATTAGGAGAGACGAATATTTAATTACATTTAAATTACTATTTCTAGAAATAATTTTATATAATTAAAAACAAGTGATGTCCCATATGCATTGTAACGTAGATCTGACGTAATGCACCCACCAAATAACTAAATAGATATTTAATGGCTTCACTATTAAACTGAAACCTACTATAATCATGAAAGGCGTGTTAAAATTCCTTTAGTTCCCTTCAAGTTTTTTGGTTTGTTTAATTTAATTAAAATTACCTAAAACAAAATCAGCTGCGCATTTGTAAAATTTAAATGCAATTTAATGGAGGAAAATCGTTGTTTATTTTAATTTTTTTTGTTTTTGGAACTATAACCACATATTGTTGCAAATGAAATGGCCATTTGTTAAAATTTAAACTTTTCGGCCTTGCAGTTCAACTTTTTTCCATGTGAACAGTGCTGTATGTTTCCAATTAGAAGAGCACACATATAATATGTAAACTAAAAATGAAACTCATTTATATTGTGTGTTCTACATGTTTAAGAGTACTTTTTCTGATGTCACGAAAAAAATAAAATTGGATAATTAGCTTTTATGAATATAAATAGGGACATAATGCAGCCGAAGCAACCCGAAATACTAATAAAACTTGTGGCGAATGCTCTGTCAGTGAGCAAGTCACCAGCCATTGGTTCAAAAAATTTATTTCCGGGAATATAAATTTCAAAAATCAGAATTGAAGAATCTCATGGAATCAGTATATCGCCTGACTATCCCGGTAAATCGCGGAAAGGTTGAACATACTGGACATTATCCAACCATTTTTCGACATCTAAGCATGTTAGGGAAAGTCAAGAAGCTCAACAAACTGGTACCGCATACCCACGAACTCAGTAAAAGAGGCAAGGAGCATCATTTGGAGGTTTGCAGTTCTTTAATTATTCGTCACAAAAATGAAAATATTCAAATGAAATTCTTTTCCATCTTATTCTCCAGACTTTTGTCAACAGACTATCATGCTTTTATACATATGAACAGTTTTTTGGCAAGGAAACTCGTTATGAAAGAAGACGCATTAAAAAGTACTTTTAATGACTTTTTGGTTTCTTATTCTCGTGATTTTTATCAAATTCGCATTAATTCATTTCTATTGCATTGGGAAAAGTGTAGTAATGTTAGCGCAGGAAATTTTGATTGAATGTGTAAGTTTAAATTAAATTAATAAACGTTTAAAATCAGAAGTAAAAATTTCATGGCCATTTCATTTACCACAACCTTAATTTTAATATTGTTAAGCAGAACTCTTATTTTCAAACTGCCCTTAGGATTCATTCAGTTAACTGGCTGAGAGTCTTCATTTCAATATCAACATATGTCTATCATTTTTAATTAATGTATCTCTGAAAGCCAATATCACCAATAATCTGGTGAGTGTGACTCGAAATGATGTGTAGATGGATATCAGGAGGTATGCTTGAAAGAATTTTCAAATTTCTGTTTTCTCCAAGAATTTCTAAATTATTAATTTAAAATTTAAAACAATAAAGTACAAATACAGTAATTATGAATAAGAAAAAGTAAATAGCTACCATTAATTTAGAATTGTTCAAATTATAAAAAAAAACAGACATTCTTCAAAAAAATTATTATTACATTTACAGGTTATTATCAACAGTTGTAAGCAAGCATTTTACAAATGTGTTAATAAAGAATTTAATATAAATAAATTCCTCACATTATCTGCTGTTAAACATATTCTAGAAACACACATTACATATTAAAATATGTAGTTTACATAAATTCGGCAATATATCTACAGATAATTTGTAAAATTTATGATATTCTTCAGTTTTACTTCACATTATTTTTGATGGGTTATATTACTTTACAATTAGTTTTACCCTATTCATTTGAAGTCATTTGCTAATGGTAAATGCTTTCAAATGATATGAGTTGATGTCAATTATCAGGAAATGATATTAAATGAAAACAAATGACAAGTCATCTGCTATCATTTACTTTTCTCACGAGATTCATTAACTAGTGAAAAGTATCTGAATTGTCATCAAATGGTTTTAAAATATTTTTCAGCGTTTTAAAGTCTAAACACACATCAATTGACATCAAGCGATCTCATTTGATTGATATTATGTAAAACTTGACATAAATTGATATTATACTGTAACGGATATCAACTGATGTCATTTCCCGTCATTTGATTTTTTGGAATTAACGAAAGCCTATTTGAGAACTGATATAAATTCATATCATTGATGATCGTAAAATGGTATTTTACTAAGGTAAAGATAATATCATTTCATTCCCACTAAAACTCAATAAATGTACTGTTTTCCTTAAAAAATTAAATAACGTATAAAACATTCATATACCTGTGAAATTTGTAGCCGCAGCCTTTAATTAATTTATTATTGCAGGCAAAGGCCACACACCTCGTGTTCATTTTAATCGTAACATGGCGGACAAATTGCAATATTGAGAATTTCGTCTCAACACAGAATCGCTGCTCTATTTATACTTCTTTACTTTAGGCCAACCCGTCATTTCAAATCACTTAGCGACGCTCTTTTATCGATTAAAATTTATAGTAATATTTAAACGACATTATTAGTAGTTACGTATTAATTAAATATCTATAAATAATATTTTGAAAACCTAATAAAAAAACAATCGATGGCAAAATAAAATAAAAAGCTGTTACTTAAAATAACGCTGAGTAAGTTAAAAACAAATTAAAAATAAGCAGGTGGTGTTCAAATTAATCGTTCAACGGACATGATGATAGTCTACAGAACATAAACTTTAGATGGTAGAGTTGAGCTTTGATGAATTGTAGGAGCTTAAATATTAGAGGTTTATTTTTAAATTTTAGTTTTCTGGTAATATACCCGAATCCTTCTTTCCAATGCACTATTTTATTTTTCTGTATGAGATCTGTTTCTATTCAAATTTTCTATATCAGACATGAAGCCAATATAGCTTTTAATATAAATTTGATATTTTATTAAGAATGAAAATCTAAGTCTTCAAGGGGTACAATGCTTTATTGTTTTCTGCAGATGAGAAATTTCAATAATGTAAAAAAGTATGAAATAACTACTTAAATGACTCACATTATTCAATTTATTATAATTTATTTTGAAGTAGGGAGAAACACAATTTTTTCTTATTTGATTTTGATTTCTATTTTCTACATCGACAAATTTTTTTATACGTGGATTTATATTTTGAATATTACTTGCTGCAAATTTTACCCGAAGCTTTATTAAATTACAAAATAACAATTCGAAATTTATATAAAGAAAAAATATTTGATATTGAAGGTCTACTTTAAAATTTATTAGATATTGTTTGTTAGGTGGAAATTTTACAATCTATCCACAGTGTAATATAGAAATCAAACTTGTACTTTTAACAACAGTATTTCCTTTTTGCAACTTTACAAATTACAGCAGGAAGATTCTTTTACAAAAATCAAATATATTTTATGCTTCTATATTAAGTATTATAATGACAAATATTTCTTTTTTAAAATATAATATAATTTATATATAAAATTTAAAAAACATTTTAAAANAAATAAAGCTTGTTCAGATTATTTTACATGACTCTAAAGTTACAAATTTTTCTGTAGAATGCAAAATGTTTTGAACTAGAAATTTATTCCAATGAAAATTTAGTAGTCTTGTAATAATAGGCAGTGGCGCGTTATAGCTTGATAGAACCCAGGCAAATTTGAATTAGGGGGTCCCATGTACAATGTTGACTTCAGATATTTTCCTTCGAGGAAGATTTTTGAGAGAAATATTTTTTTATAAAAGATTGGTTTAGATCCCTCTGTTGGGAAACCTCAGGAAATTCCCCTTTTTGCCCATAGGAAAACGCCCAACTGCTAATAGATAAATATTATATTGAGCAAATAGAACATAATTATGAATAACATGATATTAAATATTTTATCAGTTTAATTGAACAGTAATATTACAAGAGTTTGAATTTATATTCAAATGCATTAATAACTATATAGATTCTATAATTGTTAACAATTGGATTACAGTAAAGATTTTCTTTCAGTGTATGTATCTATGCCTAAGTGAAGATATAGATTGTTCTTCCTCTATTAATAGTTTTTCTATATATATCTTATGGACTGCATGTTTTTGTCCAGTTAATAAAATTTCATTTGTATTTGGGGGTCCGAATTTGAAACACTTCAAAACCCTCATTTTTGGCTCGGTTTGCTTCTGCTACTGCTACTTAACGACTGAATGTTACTGCACTGGCGAATATCCCAACGTCTTTTCACACGAGAGTAAATCCTTTCTATGCAATATTTAGTTTAAATTACAAAGTCATAGAATGTCTCAACATCTGTACAAAACGTTTTCGGTCCGGTAAAATACTCAAAAGAAAGCGACGGACAGCCTCATTTCACCATCAAAATATCTGACAGGCACTTCTAACCAATTCCATTTGAGTATTTTAAAGAATGAAAGAAAACAGTACAGATTATAACAAAATTATTTATTCAAAAATGTTTATGAATTCAGAAAACAAAATTTTTTTTCGCAAACATCGCAAGTATACTTATCTTCGTTTGCTCCTGAACGTTCTATAATCAGTGAACTACATACATCACACCCACTGTTCTCCGCGGCAATCTGATTACAACTTTCCGCGCAAAACATGAAGATAGCATCATTTTCAGCATGATTATCTCATTAATGTACTTGTAAGAATATTTTTACTGATATTTTATTCCATCTTCACTCTTATAAATTCAATGATTATAGCCTTGGATTCTGAAACCAAGCTAGTTCTTTTTTCTTCTTCCATCATCTGCCCTTGTTTTCAATCTAAACATAAGTATATTAGAAACAGTTAGGAAAACGCATAACGCGTTCATTTTATTCTACTACTACATGTTAGTAATAAAACTTGTTCTTACTTGTATAGAAGTAGTATACAAATAGAAATTGTAGTGGTTATGAATAGAATAGAAGTGGTTGTATAGAAATTGATAACGCCACAAAGCCACGTTTCAATAGTTTGTAAGATAGAAAAAATGAAAATCCATACACTTTTAATAGAAGAGAAACAAGAACTGAGTAATAACGATTCCATTGGGTGATGACAAGATTGTGAAGTAATTACTCCATTTAACGCTAGTCTGTAACAATTCGTTCGCGAAATAAGCCAAAGTCCTACTTAGGGATAGTGGTCGAACCTTGGTATTTTCTCTATATATTTGGAATAGTTATATGCAAATGTATTTAACAAATTCACCAATTATTACATTTTATTCTACGGTATTCTAGTATATTTTCTATTGGCCTCCCACTCTCCTCAAAAACGCTACAAATGTATTAATGTACTCTTTATCTTTAAAATTTGTACTGTCTGGTAACAATTACAACTATTTCCTTCTTAGTTTCTCGTCATCATTGTCATTGGTAACCCTTCGGTTCTTGGGTTGCACTTCCAATTCTGTAAATCAACTGCTTCCTGCTGCTTTGTAATTGTCACAAGTCTTCAAAGTTTGTATTCTATGACAACCACTTAACATATTTGTAAACATATTGTAATCTTCTGGTTTTATTTCAATAAAAGTGATACAGGCACCCATGGGGCCTCCCATGCCTTCCTTTCAAACTTTACTATTACCCTTTCTTTTCACACTTTGACCTCTTGCTTTCTCCTTCTTTCCATTTCCAAATAGGGCAAAGTCCGTAACCACGAACGGACAGCTCTCTTATCTCTTTAACTTGGTGTTTAACTTGGTGTGGT
>NW_019385792.1:107877-115259 GCF_000671375.1 Centruroides sculpturatus
ATTTAAAAAACATTTTAAAATAGTTATTATGGAAGTAGAAATTAAATCTGCGTAAGTAATTTTTAAAATTTAATATTAATTTTTAAATTAAATGTTAAATACACTTGATTAAACAAAGAAATCTGCATATAAGAGCTGAAATAAGTTAAGTACTCTCTGAATTTGTGTAATGCAGTGAAAATACCTTAAAGTAAATGTCTTGAAAAATTATTATTGTTAATTTAGCAAAGGTATGAAAATCTAAAACCTTTATCATTTATTTTCTTAAAAAATTTTTTATCATTTTAAAAATAAAATTTGTTTTCCTTGTAGAACATAAATTGAATTAAATATTAATTCTTTAAAATTTTTCTATCTGTATTTTTAATTAATTATTAAAATTTAATTATATGTCATTACTATTTTAATTAAATATAATCAATTTATTTAAAAATTTACTTTGCTAAATCATAAGATACGACATAAGACATAAGAAATTTAATTTAAGATATATGAATAATAAATATTTATTAATAAATTATTTTTTTAAGTTATACAAATTTTAGAAATTTAAGATTTTTATTTTATTTCCTAGATATTTTAAAACTAAAATAATTAGCATTAGTAAATAAATTATTAAGTTATTTTATTAATTAGGTACAAATATAAACAGTATTGTTCGCTATGCAACTCTTCGGAAATAAAAATAAATCATTCTGTTATCCAAGAATTGAGATCCTAGCATTGCTCAACATTAATGTAAACGTTATCCCACCCCTTTTATATTAATAATATTTTTATCTGATTTTATTTTATAAATATGATCACTTCCTTAGCTTTTCTGAATAATATTCCTCTAAACTCCATAAATAATTTATAAAAATTTGATTCGTAAATATATTAGTAAAAGTGTTATTTATATCATTAAATTGTGAAACACGATTGAGCAATTTGATTCCAAGACAAAAAAAGCAATTAGTAATTGTCTATTGTAGATTAAAAATTTCATGTCATATCATTCTTACATATATTCTTTAACAAGTACGCACAGTTATTTAGCCTACATTATAAAAATCGTTTCCAGAATTCTAGTAGTAATAAATTAATTTTTATTAATTATGGCCATGATTTTAATTTTTGAATGATTTTACTTATTTTGATATTTAAATATGTTAAAATATATTATGGAGTTAATGATTATTTGATCAGTGACCTACCTAAATGAAGGACCAGTGGTCCTACGAGTAGACGTTAACTTTAGGCTCTTGTAATATGCCAACTAGTTTTTTATAGAAGGGCAGAATCTTTTCCATATTATATCGTACATCGTGCAGAAGCAAATAATTTCTTTTACTTGGAAGCCTGATGCAAAGATGTTGGAACCAGCATTCTTTCCGGCGAGCGTATGAGCGTTCGGGAAATCTATTTTCACCGTAACAACGATAATTCTTGCTCAAATAACAACTATGATAACTGGAACACAGATAACTGCTTGGGAACAGTCCATTATGTGCAGAACGGTGGCTCGTGCGTGTAAAGTGGAATATGAAAAACAAAACTACACGTGGAATGTGCGTTGTACAGTAAGTTATATAGAAATATACAGAGTTGTTTGCTGCTGCTAATTAATAAAATATGATTTCCAGCTTTCTGGTACTCTGTTTTCAGAGTTTCCATGTCTCTATTGCTGGATCATATGTCCTATCGGCAGTACAAATTGGCTTTTTAAATTTCACCTTTCAACTTTTCCCATCAGAAGGACTAGTTATGGAGAAAATCGTTTGTCTAACCATCAGCACAAATTTCATCCTAACCACAGAACCCACCTTTGGCCAAAGAAATATTAAGCTTTGCAAACTATAACGTAGACATTATAAAATTTAAATAAAAATGAATAAAAATTTAAATGTCTAACTGTCTAACTTTAAATTTAAATAAAAATGAACTAGAATCTAAATTAAATTTGTGTCACCCTGCATTTTATACAGGGTGGCCCAAATTAGTCGGTTCGTTCTGTTTTTTGTTTTGTATGTTCCTGTTACAATTGTGAATATGAATCGTAAACTGAGCTTAGAATAACGTGTTTCTTTTTATAAAATTGATGAACATGAAGAAATATAATTGAATTAATTACATTTTAATTAATTTAGTTAATAATTGAACTTTATAGTTAATTAACAACTATTTTTAACAACCCTTTGTGTTACCATGCAAAGGAAATGTCAAATAGGCCTAACAAGAGTGTTCTAAAGACAAAGTTGTCTTCCACTTGGAAGGATGTGTTACCGGGAATCAGTTTATCAGAGTCAATTGTTAGGACAATCGTTAGGCTTGGAGAATCCAAGTCTAATGATTGTCCAAACAATTTTCCTAACGATTTTCCAAGCCAGGAAGAGAAGAGGGAGCCTCGTCGGACTGCCAAAGAACAGGAGGAAAGAAAGTAGACGAAAAATGTCGTCTGGAGTGAAGAGAGAGAAAAGAAAATTCACGTTTGGTCACTATACGAACCTGGTGCAATCTTTATGTGCGTGAAATAAATAATTGGCCATTAAAATTCGGGTCGTAAGGTGTTTTTCTCAGTAACCGTAACACTCATTCATCTGGAGAGGAGAGCTTCTGACCGAGATTTCTCTCTATACGGATATTTGAACTTTATTGGAAGGAAAGAAAATGGGTGGAAAACAAAATTAAGAATAAGAGAAAAAGAAAATTATATTTTTTAAATATAACTTTTTAAGAAATATAATGTTGCGATTAGAACGACCACGTTATCTCATAGAACGATCAACTCATAGCAATAGTTAAAAAATTTTCGCTTAAAAATATGGAATTGATATTCTCATAGAAATTACAAATGTTTTTCGTATTTCAACAAGCCATACTATCCAAGAATGCTATGCCTGATATATTTATATCAGGCATAATCAACAATTGATCGCGAGCAATCGATCGATCACAGCATCATTTTCCATTTTCGGTCAATTCTTGGATAGTATGGCTTGTGTAATTTCTATGAGAATATCAATTCCATATTTTTCAGCGAAAATTTTTTAACTATTGCTATGAGTTGATCGCTCGATGAGATAACATGTGGTCGTTCTAATCGCAACATAGTGAAAAAGCAAATACAGATATTGAACAAACCTAAATAATTTTAGCTGTGTGCAAGATGAATGTGCCAAAGAGAAACAAGGCTTACAACTTTTACTAAAAATGAAAATAAATTGCTGCTTGTTATAGCGAAAGACAAATGCTTCTGTTTAATTTTTAACGTCTTGATATCTTTACAAAAAAAAAGATAACCTGAAACGTCAGCTATTTTCAATAAATAAATATAAGTACGTTTTGCAACATAATTTTATAAGAATGGGCCAATAAAGTTTCGCAAAACAATAAAAATGTGGCAGTAGATAATCGATAATTTAATTCGCAAAAGTATAATAGATCAGTTTCCGTATCAGTTTGTCAGGCCTGTTTTCCTGTATGTAGTTAATATTTTATAAGAAAATGTATTATAAATATTAAAAAATTAATCATAAAATACATATAGAAAATTGTAGTAATGTTTTATAACGTCTGCTACTGCAATCCTCTATACGTATTTTATGATTAATTTTTTAATATTTATAACATTTCATGTACAGGGAAATATATGTATTAATCTAATTGACCTGTTAATCATTTTCCCTCAATAATTGAAAACTAACGCATTATAAAATATGAAGAAAATATTGACAATGTTTTTTATGCAATTTTTCACATCTCAGCACATTATTAGATATCAACTAAAAATAGTTTTGCTATAAAATCAAATATAATCATTTTAAAAAGTTTCGATTCGTGGACATTTCATCTATTCAATGAACCAGTGATTCATTGAATGGATCAGGTGTTTTCCATTAATGGACCAGATACAGAATAATAGGGATTAGAAAATATTACGTAAATTCCAGATGTCATTTTAAAAAAAATGTTTTTCTGTTCGTTAATGCCCGCGCATTTTTCGTGAATCCATTTATTTTTTTACAACTGAAATACTAGATGATGTCTTCTTCATGTGCCTGTGTGCACAGACAACATTCCAAGATTCTGCTGACTGTAAATGCTTTTTCTATCTTTTATTTTTCATGTTCATTACTTTGGAATGCTCATTGGGAATTTTGAAGCCTTCTTGCGAGAAAATGCACATAATTTTGCTGCGTTTTGTGATTTTCATTGTTTCGATCCAGAATTGGCAGTACTTGACGCTATCGGCACGAAACATTGGCACAGCGGCACCATTTAATCCAAAGTCTGCATTTTGAAATGCAGCAAGAGCCTGTTTCATATCTTCAGTCGTACATTTACCATACTTTGCACTTTTCGGAAATCTGCAAGAAGAAAGAAAACAAATTCAGCTACGAACCTCTGAGCTTTTATTGCAGGCTATTGGTCTCAAACAAACAAATCCATCTTCTAATGACCGAAACATATAATTTTTACTTTCCCGGTTCTGTCATATATAACAGAGGAAAGTATGGCGATCAGTGATAAAATGACCACCCCAAGACTTTTTCATTTTTGGAAGCGAGACCTTCAAACTTCGAGAAATGCAAAAATTTGGTGTTTTTTCTGTATGTATGAATGCTAGTGTGTATGGGGATTTTAAAACTGATTTTACAATTTTATACAGAAATATATATTCGATTTGAATGAAATTAACCTGAAAACACTTCTTATAAAAAAGTGTTTCGTCAAATTGAAGAGGATTTTTGACGAAAGTATTCGGATATGTATATTTGTAGTGTGAATTAACTACTGATTGTATGATACTTATTTTAATGATAAAATGGAATAGTGGCAGTAAGAATAGCTTCAATATGGTCGTATGTCTGTACACAGTCCCTTAGAAGTTATTCTGTTAAAGAGACTTTTTGAGAGATATGCAAACTAATGTAACTTAATGTAACGTAAATTAACTAAACTTAATATTGATTTTCACTATAATAACATGCAATAAAATATATACTTATATATATATTTATGTATTGTAGGGTTATTTATTTAATTTCGTTCTTTTCAAGGAATTTTGAAAAATTCACGAGAATATTGACTCATGAAAATTTCTCAAAAAGTCGATAAAAATATACAAGGTATTTTTGATTATGTTTACGATAAGTGTGTTCAGGTTGGTTAAATTCAAATCGGATAAAGTGTTTTTAGATGAAATTGTAAAGTCACTGTTTAATATGCATAAGTTTGAAAGCTTATTTTATATTTAAAAATTTTCTTATGTAGAGATAAGACTTTTCTCTTAATTTTTGTTCTTTTATAACAGGTGTGGCCAACCTGCGGCTCGCGAGCCACATGCGGCTCTTTGAAGGATTATTTGTGGCTCTCGATAGATGTACCCGAGTTCCATTTTCATTTTTGTGTTATTATATTTTAAAAAATTATTATCGTTCCGTATGTGTTTCAAAATGTCTTTTAAATTACTAACAACAAATATGAAAGACTTAGTGCAACGTTGTAACAAATTTCATTTCCATCCAAGTTAAGAATGATATGACTCATCGAAAACTGCGCGAACGAACATAAACAGTGGCGTAATCGTCCGTTATCGACCGACTCCAGACCGATTTTGAATTTGTAAACTGTCATTGCAACGGACAGTTGACATTGTGCTCTGGAGGTAACAATTTGTATCACTCTTGCTACGGATATAATTTGTATTCTGGAATTTTTTGCATACCTTTTTAATGCGTATTTAATTGCGGCTCGCGAAAAATTTCAAATTTTGAAAAATGGCTCGGACTATCAAGGAGCTTGGCCACCCTGGTTCTATAATATATACAAGAATTATCAAAATCAACGAGAACATATGGGTGAAATTTAATCGAAATTTAGTAAATATAAAACAATGTTTAGAAATTAGTATTGAATTATAATTATCAACTAAAACTATTATTTATTACACTAGTAAAATTCAGTAATGTTTATTGATTAAGTTTAAGTTTAATTAATAAAGCACTTTAAATTATATTATTAGGTTTTGAACGAAACATTCCGGGATATCCTCGATATTTTATGATAATAAATATTATCCAAGGTGTTTATAATTTACGAATTGAAGATGTCCGCTTAGAAGACGAAGCTGAATTTCAGTGTCAGGTAAGAACAGAATTTATTCTTATAAATATTTATTTAAATCCTTGTTTAAAATTATTAGTTGCTTAAATATTTTTGTTAAAACATTTATTACATATATTAATTTTTTAGGTTGGTCCAAGTAAAACTCACAAACCAATAAGAGCCGCTGCTCGGTTAACTGTTGTAAGTAAGTATTCGAAATTAATAATCTGAAATTACTCTACATGGTATTATATAAACGCTCTCTAAATGTTTGCTGTTTTGTTTAGGAATATTTCCTTTACGATGTATTCAACATTTTTTATTTAATTAAGGCGCTTAACTCTCAATCGTTATTGCTTGTTAAGCAATGCATTTTTGTAATATTCCAAAATTTACGGTTGATTAAGGTTTCAGAACTTAATAAAAAATCACTAGTTAAAATAAAAGATTTTTATTAATCCATTTAATTTTCATAATACTCTGTAGTCTTCACTTAATTGTTTTCTATATATATACAGTATTATATCGCATCTTTCATCATTTACTTTTAAGTATAGTGAACATTTTGTACAGATTATAAATTATTTGTTAATTAACTGAAAAAATAATTTTATTAGAAATTTGGTTGCTGAAATATAATTGAATAATTCTTTATATTAATCAATAGTCAATTTTCTTAAAATTTTGTTATTTTCGTTTGAATAAAGTATTATACTCTAATATTATATAAATACAAACAATAATGATGAATATAAATAAGGTAATAAGTAGGTCTAATATAAACACATATAAAAGAAAATACCTTAATACTAGAGTATATTTACCAATAATATATACAGTCGACCCCCCTATAATTACGGTCCCTATAGTTACGATTCCTATAAAACTACGAAAAAATTGCTACCGGTATCCGTAAAAAATAGTAAAAGTTCCCTATAAACACCTCAAACGTCATCGGGAAGCCGAACTACTTTCCCGCCGTCCGTAGCGCCACGCTACGGAGAGATTTCTATCGTCTGGACAGTATTATATAAATTATATATAAATTAGGTACTGTACATATAATTATATATTAATTATATATAAATTAGGTACTGTATATATAATTATATATTAACTTATTGTAACTTTGTTATAATTAAATATATAATTTCCGCCGTCTAGCGTGGCGCCACGCTACGGAGATTTTTACGCTAACTATCGTCTGTCAGTATGTAAATTAGGTACCGTAAGTCTAATACAGTACTGTAATTTTATACATTTCTTGTGAAAGAAACATTTCTTATTCAACG